>NC_052246.1:13921243-14122871 GCF_013401445.1 Tripterygium wilfordii
TTCCATCATATTTGGGATTTGTAACCCATTTTTAGCCTTTTTGGATGACGGTGTTTTTTGTTCATTTTAGTATCTTTTCAGTGTTCTTGGTGTTTCCATGTCAGATATGTATAAGAACCAGCTGCAGGAACTTGCACAAAGAAGCTGTTTCAACCTTCCTTCATATGCTTGCATCAGAGAAGGTCCTGATCATGCACCAAGATTCAAAGCTTCTGTGAATTTTAATGGTGACATCTTTGAAAGCCCAAGCTACTGCACTACACTGAGACAAGCAGAGCATGCAGCTGCAGAAGTAGCCCTTAATGTCCTCTCCACTAGAGGTCCTTCAAGGTCTCTAACAGCAAGAGTTCTTGTAAGTATTGGAAAATTCCCTTACTACTTTTTTGATTACTCTAATTTACTTTGCAATGATGTTATGACAAAAACAATGAAGGATGAGACTGGGATTTACAAGAACCTCCTTCAAGAAACAGCTCACAGAGCTGGGCTTAACCTCCCTGTGTACACCACAGTGAGATCAGGTCCTGGCCATATCCCAACTTTTACTTGTACTGTGGAGCTTGCTGAGATGAGCTTCAATGGTGAGCCAGCCAAGACAAAGAAGCAAGCTGAGAAGAATGCCGCTATTTCTGCCTGGTCTGCCTTGAAAAGAAGTATTTTTCTGATAACCCATTTCACTATATGGTGGTTTTTTTTTTTTTTTTTTGCCATAATTAGTGATTATAATCTGTGTGTGTAGTGCCAAATCTGGAGCCATTGACAAAGAAAGAAGCTGCAGAAGCTCAAGAACAAGTAAGAAGGAAATATCACAATTTGGGAAGAAGAATGGTCAAGGGTCCTCACAGGGTAACTAGCTCTAGTAATTCTCTACAACATCCACAATGGAGGCTAATGGATCTAGTGATTGATTCTCCGACAGATGGTTCTTCATCACAGAAACATAAATCTTTTGTGTCTCTCCTTCCTCCACCTCCTCCTAGAACAACTTCAAAAATCTTACCATCACCAAGTGTTTCACATAGGCATATTCCAGTGCATATTAGGAGCAATTCACAGGAGCATCAAAAGGATGGGGAAGAATGGATATGTGGGCAACCAGATTCCAAAATCAATTCCATGGGAAAGGAAGGTCCAATCAACATTACTAATTCAAGTGTTATCCAAGGATCAAGTTCAAGAAATAGGCCACTTCCTCTGTTTACCACTGGAAAGCTTGGTACTTCATCTCCAATGGCTAGAAGCGTATACACTGGAGGATTCAATGTTCCTTATAGGATGGCACCAGCAGTTACGGTAAGGTCAGTGATCCCAGTTTGTGCAGCACCACCACCAGCAACAAAATCATCTATCAAGGAAAATACAACAAGTAATTCTCCTTCCATATCATCAATGTTCAACAAGCCAGAGCCAGAGCCAGAGCCAGAGCCAGCCACACTCACAAACCCAATTCCAAACCTAAGTTCAGAGCTCAATAAGCTACGTTTATGAAGAAATATTGACATTTCCTGCCAGTTTAAATTCATGGGTTTTTGTAATTGTTCAGTAAACTCTGGTTTTCACTGCCTTAGCATCTCAAAAACCATGATTTGTGACTTTTGTCTCATGGGTTTTCGTAGAATTTTGTAGTAAAATGGAGAAAAACTTTTCACTCTCTCAGAGAGAGAGGGAGAGAGGGGAGAGCATTAAATGATTTCTGGAGTTGTGGGTTGCAGAAGATAAAGATGAACAGACACATGCAGCGATAAACGTAAGCATTTAATTTACCGACTGGGAGGGAATTAATTGGGGTTGTCTTCACCATTAATGCTCACCATTGTCTTCCTTTAAAGTCTCAGCTTCTTCTCCCTCTTATTAATTGTGTTGTGTTTCTGTGGCTCTCGTTTTTCTATTGCTGCTTCTTGCTTTGTTGCTGCTTAGATAGTATATGTGTATATGTAAGTCTTCCATCCACTGTTGACCAGTGCACACAAGTGTTTGAATGTGAAAAGAGCCGTTGAGTGTAGGGGTATAATGGGTAGTTCAAGTATTAGGGAAGGCTGTGTGGGTAATAACGGTCCTGTCAGGTCCATGTGTGTGAAAGTTATTATTCATATTATGGGCTTGGCCCAGTGTTGACCTAATTACAATTCCAATGTTGGCCATGGAATTGCCAAATGCCAATGCATTGACCCAATGTGTGTAGACATGACTTAGAGAATGAGGTAATGCAGGTACCAATGGTTTGGGATTGAGTCTGAATTTAGGTTTGATATAACTGGGGGGTGTAAATGGGTCGAGCGGAGTTTTGGCATGCTAATGTTCGACTCGTCATATTTTTGTCGAGCTTGAGCTTGAGCTTTGTAGAGTTTGAAAAAAAATTGAGCTCAGGTTCGATTCGTTAATAGTCTGTTTATGTTAAAAATTACAAAATGTACATAAATAACCAATACTCATCATAAACAAAATTCCTTCCGATTACTTAAAATATATATAAAAATAGTTCAGTTATGTTAATATATATTACTTGTGGGGGCAAGATTTCATAATCAATGACTTATGTTTGAGTGTCATAGGCAATCTTGCAAAACTCACAAATGACGTTAGAGAGTTCAAGAGAACGACTCGAGGCAGGTCCAAGGCTTGTATGATAAGGGTGTTTGTAGGTAAGGGATCGAATACTCGTTTTCAACAAGAAGTCTTATCGGGAGAGACGTTTCGATAAGATGACTGAGGTTGGGGTGAAGGAAAGGTTGAAATCGAGGTCGAAGAGATATGAGTATGATGTCGTCGACGTGAGGTTGTTGATGACGCGGGACCTTTTGTAATCTATGAGAGGGAGAATTGGTGTCGAAGTGTCGGTCGTGCGGTAGGGAACAATAGATATGTAGTTATGTGGTCATACATGTTGATGGGGATTTTTGTTCACGCTGCCATCAACGGCACGGGGTGTAGTGGTAATGTCTCTCCCCCATACCATCGAGGTAAAGGGTTTGAGGCACAGAGGCGTTGATGGCAGGGCGAACAAAAACCCCCATCAACAATACATGTTATGGAATCCATAGATTTGTTGATCAACACTTGAATTACATTACTATTTGTACATTATGTTAAGACTTTCGAGTTTATGGGTCAATTAAGCTCAAGCTCAAGCTCAAGCTCAACCCCTTTACTAGAAGAGCATGAAAAAAGGCACAACCCCTTTGCTTGTGGTTGTCTAAACTAAACTAGTAAGTAGAGTCAACACATGAAATAAAGTATTTTGTCTAAACAAATATGCACTTTAGCTTCATTCATTCGGTCTCTACGGTGCAAGTTGGTCCTTTTAATTTGTTTGATGGATCCAATTCTTCTCATAAAAATATATCGATCGTCCTTTGTATAATTAACATAATTGAACGCAAAGGACAATTAATTAATTAATTAATTAATGTCTATATATATATATATATAGTGCAAATGAAGAGTAGACAAATCAAAATTATTGGGTGAAAGGGAAAGAAAAGAAGAAGCAGAATAGCAAAAGATGCGCGCTGTTATTGCTTTCTTTCTTCCATTTCAATTCATACCTGAAAACTGAAAAGGGCCGAAAACTCATAAAGTAATGAACTTTAGTTCATTGAATTTGCACACAAAACACAAAAAGTATCATATATGCCATAATTGTTTCAAGACCATCGTATCGTATTATATATATGTCATATATATATATATATTGAACTAAAGTCTGTTCGAAACGTGGAGCTGACCCACTTCCAGCGCCCATATATGGCCATGGACTGTTTAATTTGTGGACTAAACAATCTAACATTCTCCTCTCACCTACACTAAACAGTCGACCTCCACCAACACAAGATAGGAATAAATTGGCACCTACATATATATATATATAGTCACATTTGATAAACCTAGGCTATAATGGCAATGCATGAACCCAATCTTTGTTTGTTTAAATTAGACAGCTAATTCTGTCGTGGCTACACATCACCGAATTAGCTTAATTTTTGTTTAAATAACCACCACCTTATCTTATCTAATGTACCCCACCCTACTCTAGCGAGCACGCTGGATCCTTCTCACATGTTCTTACAACAACTATTATTATTATTATTATTAATTACTCCTATATATATAATCAATCAAATGTAATTTTACGTCAGGAGTTTCAATCACACACTTTTCTAAACCCCCAATCAAATTAAAAAATTAAAAAACTCAATTTTAGTGCACCACAAGGCACAAACAAACTACTCCAATTTGCCAGCCAGTCGTTACTTTATTCTTCACGTCGTCAACACATAAATCCAAAGAAAAGCTAAAGTTTAACGACACACGTTAAACGTGACGGAGCTAAACAAACGCTTCACAATCAAGTCTAAATTAGTAATTAACAGACAGACGAATATCCCAAGGCATATGTGACAAAGAAATCGAATATTCTCCACCAAGATCCCTCCCCCTCCCCCTAATTTCTAGTATAAAGTCTAAAACCCCTATGGGCTCCGGCTCTCAATATAAAATTATTATTATAAATACGCCTTTCTTGAACCTCTCTTCTCTTCCATAATAACAATTCAACAAGCCAAAATACTCTCTCTTTTAATTAATTTGTCCCTTCTTTAATGGCTGCTCTTAAGGCCGTCCACGTCTCCGACGTACCCAATCTCGACCACAATGCTTCCCTCTCCCTCTACTCCACCCGCTTCTCCACAGGTAAGGATTCAATCTACACCCCTTTATGTTTTACATTCATCGGAATCTTTAGCTTAATTTGGACGTCTCTGATTTTTGTTTTTTTTAATTAATTTCTTGGTGCATGGCTTGGGTGGGTTTTAGGGGTGGAGGTGAATAAAGGGACGTATAGGGTTCCCAAGTTTTTGGTGATAGGCCACAGAGGGAACGGAATGAACGTCTTACAATCTGGTGATCACAGAATGAGAGCCATTAAGGAGAACTCCATTATCTCCTTTAACGCTGCCGGGAAGTTCCCCCTCGATTTCGTCGAGTTTGATGTTCAGGTCAGATTTCTTGATCCAGCCTTATTTTGTTATTCTTATTTATATCGGTCTCCTTAAAAAAAAAAACCACTAGTCTAAGTCTATGTTAGTAGTATTTAAAAGGAAAAGGGATTGACTGGGAATGGAAAGTTGGAAACCCACGTTGATTTGTCAGTAAGATCGCCGCGTACGACAAGATTTTTGTCTTCGCCAGCTTATGTTTATCTGACACGTGTCATCTCTAATTTTGAGAAATATAAAAATTATTTTACTATTTGTTAATAAGTTTTAGGAGTTTTTAGTGTTTTACAAAAGGAAAAATTAAAAAAAAAAATCTTAGTGAATACGTGGGCTTGAATTCGATGATACTGATTATGTTTAATTTTGTGTGGGCTCCTCTTTTATTGAAGAAATAAGAAATAATCGTTCAATATTTGAAACAAAAAGTAGTGGAGCTAAATGAAGCAACAGAAACGGAAACAGGAAAGTGAACAGAAAAAGGGGTGTCATTTTGCAGGTGACCAAAGATGGCTGCCCTGTTATTTTCCATGATGACTTCATCCTATCTGAAGATAATGTAAGTCACTCCTTTTTTCTTTGAATTCCTTTGTAATTGTTCAAATCACTGTTTCTGGAAATGAATTTTAAACATGGCTCTTTTAATTAATGTGAAATTTTCAGGGTACTGTGTTTGAGAAGAGGGTGACAGAGTTGACCCTATCAGAGTTCTTGTGTTATGGTCCCCAAAGTGAGGAAGAGAAAAAGGGAAACAAACTAATGAGGAAAACAAAAGATGGAAAGATGATGGAGTGGAATGTTGAGACCGATGATTCTCTATGTACACTCCAACAAGTATTTCAACAAGTAGAGCCTTCTTTGGGATTCAATATTGAGTTGAAATTTGATGATCATATTGTCTATCAACAAGACCATCTCACCAATGTCCTTGAAGCAGTCTTGCAGGTATCAAAAAGAAGAAGAAACCACCTTCTTTATCACCAATTTTAATCACAATATGATTGTACAATTACAAATGTTTGTTTTATGTTTCCAGGTGGTGTTTGACCATGCAAAAGACAGACCAATCATCTTCTCCTCCTTCCAACCAGATGCTGCCTTGTTTGTGAGGAAATTACAGGGTGTATATCCCGTTTTCTTCCTGACAAATGGAGGAACTGAGCTTTACTACGATGTGAGGAGGAACTCCTTCGAGGAGGCCATGAAGTTGTGCCTGGAGGGTGGTTTACAAGGGATTGTCTCTGAAGTCAAAGGGGTTTTCAGAAATCCCGGGGCTGTTAACAAGATCAAAGAGGCCAAGCTCTCTCTCCTCACATATGGCAAATTGAAGTAAGCTTCATGAAATTCCAAGTACTTGAAGATCAAAAAGTGGTATTTTGCATCTATGGGTGTGCTTATATATAATATATATTTTTTTGTTACAGTAATGTATCTGAGGCAGTGTACATGCAACACTTGATGGGGATTGATGGGGTGATTGTTGATCTTGTTAAAGAGATAACAGAGGCAGTGGCTGATCTGATTCCACAGTCATCAAATTTGGGTGATGGGGAGAGTTTGGCCAGTGGAGAAGGGAAGACAAGGCCTCAGTTCTCAGAAAAGGAGCTTTCATTTCTTTTTAAGCTCATCCCAGAATTGATACGGCTCTAATATAAGGCTCTGTTTGCTTTTTGCATAGCTGTTCCCATCTTTTATGGGCCGTGTATATAAACTTACACTTGGTTTTTATTTTTCTTTTTCTTTGTTGGGCTCCAATGTTGTGGTAATGGATCTTGTATCAGTCTTTACCAGCTGTCAATCTTAGTATTGGTGTCGTTGGCCAAAAGGAACAAATACTTCCGAGATGGGCTTAACCTAACTAATAACCTTAACCGCGAAACACAAGAGTAGGTTAATTGGGTATTTATTGGTCCAAAATTTTCCAATGTACCCCCCCTTCACAAGGGAATAATATTTAAGTTAAAACCCTTCACGGTCAAATGATCATCTTCAATTCTCCTGAATCTTTTTTCTCCTAATTAACATTATGCAAGTCCAAGCTCGTCTTTAATATTTTCAGTTTATGCATAAACTATACATATATGCAAACTATCTTTATCTTATCATTACAATCATTATTGACTTGATCGGACCTTTGGTTGACATCTCCTCTCCTCAGTGTCTAACACATCTTTCATTATTTCGCTAATGGCCTCCTTTGAACACTCTTTGATTGTACGTAGATTATTCGAACATCTACAAGTATAAACACATGCATGTAATGATGTAATTAATAATCTTGTGTTCTAGTGTTAATTAGTCTTAGACCAGTTTTCAATTATATATATAAATAAATGCATATGTAAAGCAAATGCAATCATACTCGAGAACCAGAATTTTGTTGACTGCATTTTTTGGTGGGTGCCTTTCTTAGTGAGGTCTAGAAAAGAAAAACAGTAGAAATTAAATAGATGCGTTTCAATCACGGCCAGGGATATGATTCAGGAATCGAAACCCTATGCATATATTATTTCTCTTTTTTTTTTTTTAAATTTTTTTAATGTGATGTGGGCATCGTATCTAGCTAGCTAGCTAGCTAGCTTGCTTTAATTTTGATGTCCTTCGGTATATGTCCATGCTTTTCAATTCCTTATGCGTGCAGTTGGATCTATATTCAAACCCATCACAACAAACAAATGCATATATTATTTTTAATACAACAACAAAGTATATATACATATATATATTCGAGACCTATACATTTTTGTGTACTTGATACTCAATTAATGCAATTAACTATGTCGAACAAGATAACTAATTTATCTAAGCAACTAATTAAAGAATATCATGGCACGACAGCTTTATTATTTGTTAGTGTTGGTGTTAGTGGCACCCCATTATGAATTTATCATAAATAAATATGATAATGTAAAATAAATCGTGGCCGTGTATTTGAGGGAATCTCGTGGGGTCAAATTGTCAACTTTAAGAAGAGAAACCCACCCACTGTGACAACAGAAGAAGTTGATATTGGGATTTTTAAAGGGACTTTATGAATGAATATGGTCCTGTCTTGTCCTGTCCGTCTCATTCAATTTGAAATTAATTAGTTCCTTTCTTGGAGATGAATCAATATACAGAGACACTATCAATCAATGTTTTCAAACTTCTTCGAACACGCATCTACAGTCGTCGTGTTCTTCAAAACCTGCTGCTCGAGAGAGGAAAAAAAAAAAACACGAAAACTAGAAGACATGATTTATTTTTATTTTCTGTTTTAATCATTAATAACCTTTTAGTGTCGATCGTTGTTGACTTTTGCTTTAATTAATTAATAATGATCCAAGGTTTGTCTTTAGCCTAACCCAAAAAGGATTGGGGAAACGCACGAGCATAAGCACCAACCCGACCTATATATATATATATATATATTAGTGAAATGTTTAGTTGAGAACCAAATTCAAAGCAGATAGCCAGATAATAAAACGAAACCCGACCTTTGATTATTTTCCGGCAAAAGGAGGACACGTGGGCACACGTTGTGGCTCTAGCGGCACGAGGGTCTGCTTTTTCTTTGACGGAAAGCAATAATAATGTTAATTTGGGTTTCGCCTTTTTGAACTCCTTCGAAGTTAATTAAGGTCAAGTGTCATGGACACCCCTTATGATAGGATAGGGGTTATTTTTACATGCATCTCTCATTTTGAATTTATAAGAATTAGATCCCTATGCTTTGTTTTCATGTCATGCTCCGTCCCCGTCATTTGATAAACATAACACATAAAACTACGTCATTTTAACTTAATAAAATTGTTAAAAAAAAATCAAATGAAACACCATCTTCTCCGTCTCCTCAAACGCTCCAAAACCCATCTTCTCTAGCATCAATAGACTGCATCTTTTAACATCGGGCATTCAATGTGCTATAGATAAAATGGAGACCGTGGTGTCTGTAACAATTTTATCTCTTACTTCGAATCTCACTTGCAAACAAAGAAGGAGATGTTGAATCATACAATTATATGGTCAACCAATCTAATAATTCGTAGGAGTGGGTGATTGAAACGTCATTAATAGGAGGACAAACTTCCTAACCAGAGATAAAAGATAGACCAATCATTGTTGGATGGCAAAATTATTGGCTTAAGCTATGTTGAGTTGTTCTCCAGTTGGCTTAAGCCATTGAAGCGCTTAAGAACAGACTGCAAAAAAAAATACAGTGAGAGAGAGAGAGGAGAGAGAGAATTGCAGTGAGAGAGGAGAGAGAAAAAGAGTTTTTTAGTAAATAGTGTTTTATTTGGACTTCTTTTCCAATTTTGTTAAGTAAAAACTATGTCGTTTTTGCACTCCACGTTAGTCAAATGATGCCCGGTCGATAACAAAGCACACGGGGTCCAATTCTTACAAATTCAAAACGAATGAATGCATGTAGAAATGACCTCAATCACAAGAGGTGTCCATAACATTTGACCTTAATTAATATTAACGATAAATAACAAAACAACAAATAAAAAAGCTGAAATAGAAGAGAATGGGGGTTTCAACTTTGAATACAGTATATATATAGATTTGGAATATCTTCATAACCTACAAAAAAAAGAAGCTTGTCTTTCTCATATTGCTTTGCCTTGCCAGCCCATACTCACAAAAAGAGTCTGATCTCCTTTGCTTTTGGGCTCTCTCTCTCTCTCTCTCTGTGTTGGCAGAGAGATCATATATTCCATATCTACCTAAATGGCTTCCTTATTTGTCTTCTTTGCTTCCTTTTGAGGCTCATCATCCATCATCCTCAACTTGGTTGAGCCATATAGGTATATGTATATATAGAGATAGAGAGAGAGATAGAGAGAGAGAGAGAGAGATGCAGAGATCAGCAAGCAGCTTAGTGATTAATGGAGGCCTAGGGGTGAGGTTGCCTGTTGGGTACAGGTTCCACCCAACAGATGAGGAGCTTGTAGTTCATTACTTGAGGAAGAAGGTGTTTGATCTCCCATTGCCTGCTTCTGTCATTCCTGACCTTGATGTTTTCCAAACTCATCCTTGGAGTTTGCCAGGTAATTAATTATACATTAGTGAATATTTCTATTTCTCTAGATATTTATATATACACATACATATAGTGTTTATGGAATAGAAAGTAGTTATGAGCCTTTTTTTTTTTATGGCTTGGGGGTTGTTGATGTTAGGTGATTTGAAGGAGAAGAGGTACTTCTTTAGCAAGAGAGAGAGGAATAATAATGACAATGGCAAGAAAAGAAAGAGAGTCAAAACTAGTGATGGGTCTGGTTACTGGAAGCCTAATGGAAAAGAAAGGAAAATTGTGGATCCAGTGAGCAATGAAGTCGTCGGGTTAAAGAAATCACTGGTTTTCTGCCAGTATTCAACCGCCCACTTTGAGTGCAGCACTAACACTGAAACTGAATGGGTCATGCATGAATTCAGGCTCTTTGGAAACCAGGTAAACATTTTGGTATTTGGAAATTGTACTATTTTCATTGATTTATTATCGATCTAATGGATTCTATTATTATTAATATTATTTTTGTGCACGTTGATTTGGAAATTAATGAATTATTTGCAGATATCTATGAAAGCCTTAATGAAGGAAACATGGGTTGTGCATAGCCTGTTTCAGAAGAAAAGAAAGCCTAAAAGACATGGTCATGGTGTGAGAAGCTACGTTCATGATGAAGTGATTGATAGGCCAAGTTTGATGGATTTTATGGTGGAAACTAATGATGATCATGAAGGTCCTCCTCAACCTGCTTCGCCATGTTTTAGTGAAGTCACTGATGAGATTTCATCACGCGGGTATTTGTTAGCTCATGAACAGGAAGAAACCAGCAGCACCAGTACTGCCAATGACAACATTAGCTTTTGTTCTTCATTTTCAAGAATGAGAAATAAGAATTAGAAGCAAAAAGAGAGAATTAAAACGACCCAATTAAGATGAATGAAAAGTTTGTATTCAACTCTTTATTACATGATGTGTGCTACTTCCTATACCGCATGCATATCATTATTTGGAATGTAATTTTTTTTTTCATGAGAGAAACAAAGAAGAAGAAGAAAATAGATAATTTTTTTTTTTTTTATGGGTAGCACATAGCATCTTTCCACATGGGAGGTACATATTCAATATATCTATGCAGAATAATTACTTAAAATATGCTTCCATTATTTTTCTCATAAGTAATTAAGTATTGATGTATTATAAAACTATTATATATTATTTGATTAATGTGCATGTCTTCTTTTGATTAATTTTTTTTTGAAGTTCAGTCACAATTAAATTAAGCAATGGGCTTTGGTTTTGACATGAGAATATAAGATTCTTTTTGTCTGACAAACACAACAATCAATCAATAAGATGAGAATAAGAATAAGATAGCATAAAATTGTCAGTGCTGTAGGTACTAGCTATTCTAAAAGGTTAGGTTAATGTAGCAAGTCTGGACGTCTGGTGAACACAAAACTGTCGCAAGTGTGACATGCATGCAGCAGGACTGGGAAAATGCATCATGATCAACACCGTACCTTTTTGCACTTGATAATATATTCCAAAAACTTGGTGTTGAGGTGGAAATGTTTTTAGTTTTCTGTGTTTCTGGAGATTAAAGGAAATTTTGATAATGGTGATCGAGGCACCGTGTAAGTAAAACCGCCCACGCCGACCACACCGCTATTAACATTTCTTGTCGGAATATAAAATCTTCGTCACCTACTAATAATTAATTAATTTGGTCCCCCTCCCCCCAAATTAAAGTAAAAGTAGGTGAAATCAAATGCTATAAATATAATTGCAGCGTAAAATGATGACTTTTAGTAATCTCTAATGCATAATATATATATATATAGCCAATGGATCAATCATTAGTGGGCCTCCATCATGCGAATACATTAGCAAAATCTTTTCCTGATAAAAGGCCAATTGTTTTTCTTTCTTTATAAATAAAGAATATAAATCATAGATAATTCTAATCAATCATTGATGGCTTAGGGAGAGAAGAGTAATATTCCATTGTCATAATAAATATGGATTATTGAAAAAAATGACATCACATATATTTTGGATATTTTCCTTCAATTTCACAAACGAAATTTTTATTATTTTTTGACATGATTAGTTGACGGGAATTTTCCTAAGAGAAAATGGATTGTGAGAGTGTGTCACTTGAACTAGTAATAAAGCTTGTACATATGTGTCTTTTTTCTATCATGAAGCAACCGGCTATATGAACAATGAAGTCGCCACCAATTGATTTTTAGGATGCAATTGGACATCCATTTTGGTCTACGAGAAAAGTGGGTAAGGGGGTCTATTGAGCGTGGGGAAGGTGTTAGGCACCTCACAACTCCCGAAAACGGTTACCTTCAAAAATGTTTTCCTATTTGACTCTACTTTGTTTTGAGAAATGATTGTATGTCCCAAATGTTTTAATGAGTTTTCCATATGCCCGGAAAATCATGTATTATCAAATGGGTGGAAATGTTCCATTAATGTTAGACCAAGATTTGATTTTAAAAATCTTATTTTTATGGGTTTTGATAAAAAAGAAGGAAAAAAGGGTGCACGGGATCACTACGGCCATTCCCGGCTTGGCCGAAAATAAACTCCACTTGAAGTGGTCTTTGGTAAAAAAAGGGGTGCACGGGATCACTATGGCCATTCCCGGCTTGGCCAAAAATGTTAAATAAAAGACTCCACTTGAAGTGGTTCTGGATAAAAAGATGCACGGGATTACTACGGCCATTCCCGGCTTGGCCGAAAACATTTTACTTGGTATTGGATGAAAAATCCATATCGGAGTGGGTTTTGATATTTTTTGATGATTTGGAAAAAGGCTATTTAGATAGGAACATTGGAATGGGTTTTGATGGTTTTAGAGAGGAGATTTTTGGGAACTTGGTTGATGCACCAAAAAGGCCCACAATCAATGAAAAAAAAGATTCAATTCAAGCCTTACTCACAATTATGTTCTTTATGAGAAAAGAAAGAATCCATTTATGGCTCATTGAATGAGTCAAATATCTTTAAACCCACCGTTGAGTCCGTAAATAAATTCTCCTAATCCCTAAAAACACATTTGCTTTCCGGATCCACGAAATCCAAATGTTTTCAATGAATGCCGATGGAACCCCAATATCTTGAAGGCTCTTTGGTATTTAATCAAAACATAAGGATTCCATAATTTAATCTTGATGTGTTTTATTAATGTGAGACGGCTTGGATTAATTCTAATGACTGTTGCATTCATTTTTTTATTGCACTCAAACAATCCTAGCATACATCTAAGCATCATGGCATAGCGCGAGAAATCAAAGTCCTAGGCATGCATTCTAATGCAATCATCATTCACAAAATCATCTCCTAATGTCTATATGCTTCTAGCACCCTAAACATTTATGTATGCATTTCCACTATTTTCCACTATACTATTACAAAGATTTACATTTTACAAGGATACGTGACAAAAACGAAATTTATACAAATGTACAAAAACCCAATATTGCCCTTGGGACCCATTGCTCCAATCCGGCCCAGATCTTTTAAGTATGTCCTCCGGCGCAAATAGTGTCCAGCCCGGTCCATGTCCAAAATCAAAGAATAGGTCAAATGGATGTCCAAACATAACATCAAACTAAAACCCAATATTTAAGAATTCGCATGCACGTATAAACATATATGGTAATATACACATACATCTACAAACCACAGATACATATATATAAACACATAAAATATACACACATAACCCACGGTCTATATAAACACCCATACCTACAGTGTATATATACATTCAAGCAAATCCATTCATACACAACATAAATATATATATATATACATACAGCATATATACACGTACAAACACACATGAACTCATAGACACGCCATATATATATATATATATATATATATATATATATATATATATATATATATTATACACTCCACGTAACATATCATATATATATATATACACATCACATATGAACAGATATAAACACATACAATATATATATGCATACAGAAATCAACATATGTCTACATAAAATGCAAGGGCACAAATACAGCGAACAAATCCAATATACAAAATATACAGAAACCACATACATGCATACAGGAGGAAGAGTCTCAAATATGGGCCAAATCTCAGTCATTCATCAACATAGAACAAACATGACAAACATGAAAGGGAAACAGAGACCAAGAACCCAAAGAAATTCAGAAAATGAATCTAGAAAATGAATCTGCAATAAAACGAAAACAGAGCTGAGGAAATGGAATCCAGAGAACCAAAGTGTATATGAGATATTACCTTCTTAGAACAATAGAAAGTCCTCCTTTTCTTAGAATCAAAGTTCTCCTTGAATGACGAAAGGTTTTCTCCCCCACTCTCCCTTGATTTTGGCTCTAATTCTCCTCCTCTCCCTCGGCTCCTCTCTCTTATTCTTTTTCTTTCCCCAATTTGTGCCATCTTTTTCTTCCTTTCACACCCGATCCTACTGCCTCCTTTTTCTTCCTCCTTTCCCACCAAAACCTTTCTCTTTTCCTTCTTTCCACTACCTTTTTCTTTTACCCCTCACTTTCGGCTACTTTACCCTCTTTTTGTTTTTTTTGTTTTTATATATATTTTTTATATTATATGTTTGTATTTTTTGGCCGGACGAAAACCGGGTACTACATATCACTATCGTGAATTCTTCACAACATCGATTCTGTTGGTGTGTTCCAGTGACACATATTTGGTGCACAATGATAAAACTCTTAGATCTAGTGGAGATGATCTTTCTTGATAAAGGGAAAGCCAAAAATCTTGATGTAATCCGTGTGCTTTGTTTTGCTTTTGTTTTTGTTTAGTTTGTCCGGATTTAGCCTACGACAATGTTATTTGGGTACATCTCAGTGTTGTCCGGTATTTGTTCTTCTATTTTATAGCTCCTCTAATAGTGTTTGTAGATTTTTAGGCAGCTAATGTGACGGTAGGTGTAAGGTTTAAACCTTTATTTAAAAAAAATTCATTAAACCGAATCAAAACAAAATTAGAAAGAAAAAGTGAGAAATGGAGGGATTAATGAGAACCATCGAAAGAAAACCGCATGGTTTTAACGGCTTTTGAAGTTTGAACAGAAAAAACCTCCGATCCCTTGTAATATCCCTCATTAGCATTATCATCTCCGAACAACCCCCAACTCTCTCTCTCTCTTCCTCTGCCTCACATTGAGCTTAATCTCTGGATTTTTTCATACTCCTCCTCCTTCATGGGTTGTGGCGTATCAAAGTTTGAGGTCGAAGAGGAAGACCCCAAGTCCGTCCATGTTCGGAGAAGCGATCGTCACGCCAGAATTCCCAAGACAAAGGTAGAGGAGGACGATGTAGTCATTGAACATGAAGAGCATGCGCGGGTGATGAAGAGGGTTGTTGGTGCTGATGAGAGACCAGAAGTAGTAGTGGAAAAGGATAATATTAATAGGGAAGAATTAATAGAGCCTAAAAAGGTGGTTGTGGTAGTTCCTCCACCCACGGTGCAGGTTGTTTATGGCGGCGATGAAAAGGAGGAAACACCTGGGAGGGAAGATTCTATTTCCTGCAATCCTGGGTCACCAAGTTTTAGGGACTATTGCATTGCTCATGACTCTGGGGATGATGAAGGTTCAATTAATTATTAGGCGTCACCAATTAATTATCTCTCAACATTATATACACAATCTAATAATGTATAATTGTTTTGTTTTTGTAGCAGACGATGAGGAATTTGGAGCAAAAGAAGAGAAGATATCTACCAAGGAGGGACTTCTCAAGGGTGGCAAGGTACAAACTCTAAAATTCTAATTAAATTCCATTGATTAATTCGTTCTTGTCGTAAAAACGGTAGCCATTACCACCACTATTACTTACATTTTTCATTGAACGCGAACTGGATAAAGCTTGCGCATGGCGCCTATGTTAAAGCTTCCATTTTTAAAGAGTAATATATATAGATGGAAAGATATAGATTAATGAAGGATATAATATTGTGTATTAATTACATTTACAGGTATCAGGGACACGGGCGACAAGGAGGAGAAGAGTTAGGGGATTGAGAAGTGTCCTACACAGGGGAAGTGCTAGCTAATTTAATTTAATGTGCTTGTACAAATTATTAAAGATTCTTTGTTGTTGTTTATATATTACAGTCACACGCGTTGTAGTATATATGTTTGTCACCTTGCGAAATTCCATGAAACATCCAGCTAGCCTTCCCATATTGTATATGCATGGGCCACATTATATTATTTACTTTCTTTTCATGCTAGCTAGAATTGAGCTTCGGCGGCCCAAATTGCCATATCAATGTGTTGCTGCTTATAACTCAAGTAATGCAACCTTTTGGCCTTAGAAAACGACTGTCGATATGATCTTCCACTTGGAATTCTTTTTTGTCTTTTTTTTTTTCTCCGTGCATTAGCCTAATAGCCTTGGAGAATATTAACTTTTCTTGAGAACCTTGGGTCATTTGAACGCACCAGTCAGTCGGTCACCACCATGCATGAACAAAAAAAAAAAGAAGCGATTCTGTGGAAAATAAAATGATTTAAACCATAGAATAGAATAGAGATGAGATGATTACAGTTCGTAAGAACATAATCTTTCTTTAATTAATTGCGCATCATATCCCTTCATCAATAAGACAATTAATACCCTTGGCCTTACTAGAATATAATATCACACTATTCACAACAAAAATAATCTTCCCATTGAGATAGCCCAAAAGTACTTTTTAATTTCCTCAATGTTAGAAATATTATTATGTTTTTAACAAATGATGACGATGAGAGTATCCATCTATTACAAAATGTTGTTTTGGGCCGACCAATATAGCAATATTGTCTGGGGCATCATGATAAAAATACCCACCACCAGTTACGGAATATTCAGTTTGTTAATTAACAGAGTTAAAACATGCACCTATAATATCCATCCTATCAACTAAGGTTGTTTGTTTCTGCGTATTATGATCTTAATCTCTAGAGTGATGTTAGATTATACAAGTACAACTCATTTCCTTCCTCGTCCGCCTTAAAATAAGTTAATAATCAAAAGCTCAAAAAGGAAAGTGAATGAAAATAAGTTAATATTCCTTTGGTCAAAGTCAGTTATTTCTTTGGGGCTCATCGTCATCAATGTCTGACTTCATTTCTCATTTTCATCTGATGGGAACCGAAATGCCACGTCATGCATCCTAATATCTAATCCCCTTCATTAATTATTGATCTAACAGCCCTAATCGCGAGTGATTGACAACCCCTACAGACTGCGTGATATTATTCCAAGGTTAAGAACAAAATGTATAACAAAATGGGACAATATAACAAAATGTATTGTGAGACTGTGTATTGTCTAGGTGATTGAGAATGAGAACGAAATGTTAGAGCATCCACAGTGATGCACCAAATATCCAGCACTTCAAAATCATTCTCTCTCTTCTCATCTATCCTACGTGGCACAATTTAATTGGATGAGTGAATCACACAATATACATTATTCATCAACACTCCATACATTCCAACACTTCATACTCACTTTCTTTATTTTCTCTCTCTTCCTTTTTATCATCTCTCTCTTCTTTTTCATATCTCTCTCTTCTTTTCATCTTCTCTCTTCACTATTCATCACCTCTCTCTTCACTATTCATCAACTATATACATACTCCAACTCTCAAGTATCATTTTTACACAACTAAATTTTCAAGTGTAATTTTTCACCCATTGTGTGTATGTAGCACTATATTTATCAAAAAAGTAACATTTCAAGTACTTGAAATACACTCCATTATACCCATTGTGAACATGTAGCACTTAACTTATCAAGAAAGTATCATCTCAAGTACTTCAAATTCTTCCCATTGTGGATGCTCTTATTTGTATTGGAGCAACCACAATGATGCAATATTATTGGGGATAACAAAATGTATTGGGAGAGATGTTTTGTTGAGGTGGTTGACAATGAGAATAAAATGTTACATACGTTCGTATAATTATGTAAATTTGTTGGTTTAATTTTTAATGTCATAGTTGTGAGGTCCAATATTGATTTTTGGTGTATTTGTGAGTGTCATTTGAGTGTGACCCATGTTAACCATGTTCCATACTTGCAAGTAGAGCTCAACAAATTTAGGACACCGAATACCATCTATTGGGACCATTTTTCTCCATGACCAAGGCACATCGAATACCATCAATAGGCCATTAAAATGCAACCATTGTGAGGGACAATTTAAGGGGCCATGGATAGTTTTTAGTTTTTTCTTATTGGGTCGTGAAAATTTCTTAGTTACAATAGTGTCAATTTATTGGTTTTATTTTGGTGGGCGCATGAGGTTTGCTTGGCCCCATGCTTGCTTGCTTTTATGCAAAAAAAATAAAAATAAAAATGCAAAGTACACTTCCCAAAAAGCAAGCAAATGACACAAAATGTTACATGCTTGTAAGTTTGACCCAACAAAATATAAAAATTGAAAGACCTTTTTTTAGCCATGGTTATATACCTTCCATTCTCCATTAAAACTCCACCATTGTAGTTACTGAATGTGCATGGAACTTCAAATGCCCATACGTTTGTTTATGGCTGGCCCCACAACGCGCTCACACACATTTTACACTAAAATTAATATTAATATTGTGTCTCATTTCTATTACATAAAAATTAAACCATCAAATTTATACCATTGTATCAATAAATTTTGTTGGGCTCAACAAAAGAAAAAAAACCATTGCAATTGTTGGTCTTCATTGCCCCCCTTCACGGTAGTAACTAAATATAACAAACTTAATTACATTCACAGACGCAGACGCGTCGGATTTTAAGAGGGTACCCATCAAACGTAACGAGTGACGTTAGACTTACCCCAGTTACCATTCCCATTATTCTCTTCGCTTTCTTTCTTCGATCTGTTACGAGTCGTTTTTGACTCGTGCAACCAAACAGAGAGAGCTATTCAATGTCGAGAGCATCGATTTGAATTCAATACCACTAACTCCGTCGCTCTCTCTGATTTGCTGCTTTAAAACGTCGGATTCCTTTGGAAAAATTCACGTGATCTGAATTTCCAGGAATAGCAAGAGCTCCCATCGTCTCGGTAAGTCTCTCTTTGTTTGGCTCGCTTGTCGTGTTAGGATTTCTACTGAGGAATGAAGTCTCCACTGGGAAAGTTGCGAAGATTCACACTGCACCCCAAGGATGATGCCAAGGATAAAAGGGACTTTTCGACTTCCGCTCAGATAGATGAGCTTGCTCAGGCCGCGCAGGTACTTCGCGTTTTGGACCATCGTTGGTTTTTCGACTTTGAGCTTCTCTCGTGCGATATTTTTTTGTTTGGCTTGAAAGATTATAATTCTTTGTATTGTTTGATTTTATCACGTGAACGTGATTATCTTATTCGATTTCTCGTCTTGGAAATCTATTTTCGTCTAAGAGGAGTGAGAGTTTTACATTTTTATTTTGCTTTCTATGGCATATTTGTTCTGGTGAATTATTTGTAGTAGATGCCCGTAAGGAGCTAGGTTTCATGATCTTATATGTTCTTTGGATCCCTTATTTCTAACAGGATATGCAAGAAATGAGAGATTGCTATGATAGCTTACTTTCTGCCGCTGCTGCTACAGCAAACAGTGCATATGGTAAACTTTCTTGCCAGTTGTGATATTATTGTGCTATTCTGTTTGCTCTTGCGGTACTTCATTGCTCTTGAATTTAAATTTTCCCAATACTATTCAGTGTTTATTACTTGTTGATTGCTGTGAGGGGATACTTTTTTTTTAATCAGAACTTGCATTAGTTTTCAGTTTGGTCTCAGACTCTCAGTCGTTTGTAAAATTGTCGTAACAACTGCTTAACTACTGCTTGAGTATATATTTGAGTGTTGCTGTCCATGAATTTTCATATGGCCACATCCAGGAACGACTGAATCTATGTTTCCTAATGGATGAAGAGGTTGAAATTAAGAATCCAGCCTCGAGCTAGAAGCGAAGAACTTGGTGAAAGAGAGTAAGAGATTTGAGAGAAAGAGGGAGACAATTTAAGAGATCTAGGCTATTATTAATGAAATGTTTCTCAATAGTCTGAATGTAGGGTTTAAGAAAGGAAATCGAAAAGAAAATCTTAAGTTAAACGTAAGAAAACTCAAATTCAAATAGAGAAACCACTAATGAAAGCAATGACTAATTGTCTAATTCCCAACCTTAAGTGTAACGAAAATATCCCTAAAATCTGTCAGTATGGCCCATGTCACGTATGTTTGCTTAAAAATAATGCTTGAGGGCCCAAAATATGACCCCCATTTCACTCCCAATTAATGTGGAGTGTTGGATGTTAAGTGGGCCCTACATGTGTTTTTATAATCAATGGCTATTTCACATGCCACCTAGATTTGGGGGTAAAATAGGAGTCCTATTTTGGGTGGGTGTAGTGTTACTCTTGCTTAAATGTGCTTCTTCCATCAGTAATATGGTAATATTTTTCATATAATTCTCTGAAGGAAGAATTTGGGAATCTCAACTTTCTAGAAATTTTAAATATATCATAAGACCTAGAAGCAATCTATTATTTGCATTCCTGAGTTCATATAGGAATTGCTCAAAAAATGAATGATAAATTATTTCTGTTAAAAAAGAAAAATAATTGTTCAAAAATATTAAGTTTGATATGCACAGGGGCGGATCTAGAAAATGAATTTAGGGTGGGCTTGGTTCGTTGGGATGTAGGAATTTATAAGAAGAAAGCTGAAGGTTGACGGGGGTTCGCTGCCCCCGAAATTTTTTTAGAACATTTACTGAAAAGTGACTGGAGATAAGCAAATATCTATGTAGGTATTACATTAAGTAAATATTTATATAGTCATTAAATTACACATCAAAATCTATCTATTGAACAATGATCGGGAATAAAGAATCGTTTAAATTGTGCTAGATGATTTTTCATTGAGTGGAAATCTTCTATCATGTACGAGTGTGTAGCAATCAATATTTGTTCTCTTGTATGAGTGTGCATGTATCAATAAATAATTATTAAATTAACCATACATATATATAGTTATTAAATAAATCTAAATAAGTGAATTTAATTTAAGATTTGGGTATTTAGAAGCATATATGGTAATTTTTTCTCAAAATTTGAGGGTGGGCTCTAGGCCTTAGCTGCATCCGCCCCTGGATATGCATGTATAGATTTCAATCACATGTATAACTCGTTAGACTTAATGCACCATTTTGTTCAATATTGATTTCATTTTACTCTTGTAAATTTTAGAATTCTCAGAATCATTGCGAGAAATGGGTTCTTGTCTAATGGAGAAAACCACACTACATGAAGATGAAGAAAGTTGTAAGTGGATGAATTTTTTCCTCGAGTTGCTCTTACTGCTTAATCTTGCCAGTTTTCGAGCAGAATTTTTAAAAAAATTTGGAGCAGATTTTTTAAATATTTTTTTTGGAGCAGATATTATTGTTAGAATAATTTATAATTTGCCTTGAAGTTTATATTACATAGTTCTTTAACGTTGAGCAGATTCATGAGAACCGATTCTATTAGTGGTCTATTTTCTTGCCCTTTCATCTATGAGGAGGAGTAAAAATCTCAATTTGTTTATTGATATTTTAATAGTATCTTACTTTCTGGTGGTTTCCTTGTCCAGGAACAAGTTACTGACTAGGATGCGTACTAAATTAACTTTAAACCTCTTTTATGTTGTCTGGATGGATTTACTATCAAGTACAAAGCCCTTACTCCTTTAGTATGCTAACAAATTCCCATAGGCATGGGTTAGTTTTGGTTGCTTGTCAGAATGTTTTATGGTTGATTCTTACGTTATGTCATGTCGGTGAACCAATAATTCACATCATACATTTTTCTTCTCAAGATATTTCGACTGTCTATGCCTGTTTGTTTGGTAATGGTAACCGGAACAAATTGTTGGAAATTGGTCTAGTGATATTGCCTCATTGATTAGGATGACCAAAGTTGATTATATCTGCTCACTACAGGTGATATTCTGTGGAGGGTCCTCCTTATATATATATATATATACATAAAAGTTTGATGCAATATTCTCTTTTTACTTTAATAGAGATTTATTAGTCTTTACCTGCACCTCAAAAGAATTTAGAGAAGCTGTACCTGGCCTAGTATTTAAGTAATGCATGTGTGTGTGTGTGTGTGTGACTATTGAATTGACTGTGTTCTCCTTATGCTTTATTCTTCGAAATGGGACCTTGCAGAGGGTCGTTGCTACCTTGGCCACATTGTCACTGTTATGGCATCATCTGAAATGACTTGTAACTTTGCTAAGATGGTCTACATTTATTTGCAGATAAACTGTTGGTAATGTTGGGAAAAACGCAGTTTGAACTTCAGAAACTTGTTGATAGCTATGTGAGCGGTGCTTATTTTGGTTTATATCGTGGCATATCTTTTGCTATCATTTCAGTCTTTGCAACTCAAGCTGGTATTTACTGACTGCCCTGTGTTTCAGAGGTCTCATATATTCATGACAATTACAAACCCATCGGAATCTCTTCTCAATGAACTTCGGGCAGTTGAGGTTAGTGCCAAGGGATTCATAAACTATTGATTAATAGTTATGGAGTTTTCATTGAAGAATGCATGATTGCAATGTGAATATTGCTTAATGACTTGTTTCTTGTTTAATGGTGCAGGATATGAATCGCCAATGTGATGAAAAGAGGTACCCCCACCCGAAGTTTGATTTGATTTAATTGTCATTAGATATTTTTCGTCTTCTGAATTTGATAAGTGGTTATCCAGAACTGTATATGAACACATGATATCTCAGCCGAAAGAAAAAGGACGATCAAAGAGTGGAAAAGGTGAAAGTTTTACTCGACAACAATTACAAACAGCTCATGATGAATACGATGAAGAGGCAACACTTTGTGTATTCCGGTTGAAATCTCTGAAGCAAGGGCAGTCTTGGAGTCTCCTTACGCATGCTGCTTGTCACCATGCTGCACAGGTTTTGTTCTTGATAAGTTTGTAATATCATATCTTTCGATTCCTCTCACATAATCGAAATAACTGAACTTTTTTATTGTCTTGGATGCAGTTGAATTTTTTCCGAAGGGGTCTAAAATCACTTGAGGCAGTTGATCCACATGTTAGGCTGGTCGCTCAAGAGCAGCATATTGACTATCCATTTTCTGGACTTGATGATGATGGTGGGGAGGAGGGTGAGACTGATTTTGAGAATAGCTACAATACTAATGAGGATGGGGAGCTGAGTTTTGACTTCAGAGCAAATAAGCGAGGGCTTGACGTTGTTTCCACCTTGAAGAATTCAATGGAGGTGAGGATTTAATGCTGTTGGATGTTTGACACTGTACAGTGGTTGAGTGTGTTCATATTCTGTGGCAGAGTTCTCCATGACATCATCTCATATCCATGTCTACGTTTGCCTCTTGTGGTGCACTTGAAAAGTACCGTAGGTTGTCTGGTGTTTTTTTATGTTTAAGTAAAATATTTATCTTCTAGCATACTGGATTTGTGTAATTGGATCTTCCAACCTCTGCTCTTCAAACAGCAATAGTGACCGGTTTGATCATTTAGTTGTTGGAAATCCTACCCCCAAAAGGGCATGTAGATGACCTAATCATTAGCTTGCTGTAATTGTCATGTATTTGGTGCATTTCGTGTGATTGGGAATTCTTTTAGTATGTTTCTACATCTGATCATGCTTCATTTTATATTCCAGGTTGATGTAGTTGACTCTTCATTTCCCCAAGATTCAGTAACAGAAGATGCAGAGGTATTAAATGCTTGCATCATTTTAACATAGTGCATTTGATTGTGAAAGATTGTAATATCATTATTATATTCATCCCTGTTCTCTGTGCCATGATAGCACTAGTCATGCCATCAATTTTACCTCTAGTCCTCGAACCTTTGGATATGTTTTGATGTTGTTATACTGAAACAGTGACAGTTTTAATAATGTTAAGTGTTCGTCTGGCCCTTAGACAAGCGGGCATGTGGCCAACGGTAGACTAGTGGGGGTACAGCCTAGATGTCACAGGTTCAATTTCGTCTCTCCACGCATTATGTGGGGTAAGGCTTGTGGCCATCCCATCTGTCCCCGATCCCGCCCACTTTGGGAGTTGTTTAGTTCATGTAGCCCTTAATTAAAAAGTTTGGAGTCTATTCTGACCAATCTTAACAATGTAGATTTACTATCTAATGCTGACTCTTTCTGCCTGTAGGTAAACGTTGACAGAAGTCAAGGGGATCACAAGGCTATAGATAGAGAACATAGAGTTGGCAGCCATTCGGCCCCCATATTCCAGGAAAGGAAATCTGAGCCCCTCAATAAAATAAGACAAATTCCGTCATCAACTAGGAAATCTAATTCTTATGTTCTGCCCACACCCATTGATGCAAAGGGTGTTATACCTTCAAGAACAAGTAATGCAATCCCCCAAGCAAAGCCAGCGAACACAAGTGGTAGGGCCTACCACCTGTGGCATTCTTCTCCTTTGGAACAGAGGAATCATGAGAAAGATTTTAATGATGGCTACTTGTTAGAGCTCACTGGCTTGAAAACAAACTTGGTACAGAAAGAGGGCAACACTAACATTGCCAGCCAGCTACCCCTGCCTTCAAAAGAGGGAATTTCTCTTCCACAGCTTGATACTTATAATTTATCCGATACAAAGAAAATCAAAAGACAAGCTTTCTCTGGCCCACTAGCTAGTAAGCCATCCTCTATGCGAGTATCCGCTCAACTTCCTCACCTAGTTCCTGGTGTGCTTTCTCGTGTACCTGTACCTCAACCTTCTTCATCTCCAAAAATATCCCCAAGTACGTCACCTCCTCCTGCTTCACCCAGAATAAATGAGCTTCATGAGCTTCCTAGACCACCGGGTAATTTTGGCAGCAAGGCAGCTAAATCTCAAGGTTTTGTTGGCCACTCCGCTCCATTGGTCTCTCGAAACTCGGATGTGTCAAATAAAACTCTTTCAGCCACATCAAACACTGCATCTCCTCTTCCAACTCCCCCATTGACAGCTTCCCGGAGTTTCTCTGTACGTTCAAGCAATCAGAGAGCTATGGCAATACATGTTTCTAAGCATTTGGAGTCTCCTCAAGTTTCAGTCAAGGCAGAAAATTTTGGTTCTCCTCCGTTGACACCTATTTCTCTTACAAGCATCAAGCCAGTATCAACTGTAACTGAGTTGGTCTCTGAATCTGGTCAAATTATAGGTAATTTAAATTGCCATATTCATATGACGAAGTTGTGCATTGCTCTTACTTCGTCACTCTTGCGTGCACATTACCATGTTAAAAAAATCTGGAAGTTCCCCATTTGAATTGAGATTTTGATAGAGTAACTATCAGCGTTGTGGGATACTCTTTTTTACCGTGGAATATGGCTTTGTGTGAATTAACAAATTATGTTCATCAAAACTATCAACAGGGTGGACCTTCTTCTTCTTTTTTTTTTTCTGCAAAGAACTATGAAATGAAAATAAAAGGAAAAGTAATGGGAGAAGAAAGGTACATGAAACAAAAGAACACAAAGGCACAAAATAAACAAAACAAAAAAGAAAGAAAGTATTTGTATAGCTTTCAATATATTATCTATTATGCTTAATTTTGTGTTGTTTGTATGGAGGGAAATAGCTTGTCACTAATTGAACTTTGCTGACTGCAGGGGGGGGCTGAAAGGTGAGGCTATAATTTTATTGTTTTGCTCTCTGGAATTATTGGTTGGATACAGGTTTGTAAATATAAAGTGAATGGATTGTTTAGTTCCTCATCTCAATTAGGAGCATTATTTTTACCATTTGTGATTGGTTGTGATGAGAACTAAACTGCATGTACCTCTTCCAAAGAGAAATTTTGTTCCCTAATTCTTTTTCCCCACGAAGGATTATGTGGGGAGAAGTCTGTGTTAAGATGGTTTTGGAAAATTTCCTTATCAGATGTCAACGTTGTAAAATAACTTGGAGGGTCCGTACACTGCAATGCGTATGAAAGTGCTAATTCCATGATTTTAAATCCAGTCTCGACCTTCTTTTTGTCCTTCCCTTCCCTTTGTAATGTTGTGGTGTTTTTTGGGTTTTGGGTTTAACACGGAAACAGTGTTGCTGGGGTTTCTGGTTTGATAGTGCGGAACATGAGTATGAGTATGAGTATGCGATGAGAAAAAGTCCTGTGATATTCAAATTTTGAGTGTCTAGCGGTGCGAATTTCTTGTATGATAAACAGAGTTGAAAATAGAAATTGGATGATGATTCCAAATTATTCCTCAGGTGAAAAGTGAGAGTAGAGAAATTTGGGTAGGAAGAGGATCGATCATGCGCTGATTTTGTGCAATTCTATGAAGTCTGAGCTTCTTTGAGTTTAGGCGTTAAGAAGTTGGGTGCTCTTTTTTTTATTCGAATTTCCCTGCTGGTTGGTTGGGCTTGCATAAACTCTTTACAAATGTGGCAATAGGGAAGTTTGTGTTTTTGCCTTGAAAGATTGAAGAAGAAAATAATATGAGTCCACTCTATTGCTGTACTTCGCCTCGTATCCTAGATGTGGCTGTGAATAAGGGACACGTGTCAATAGAAAGTGGATTACTTTCCACGTGTAATCTGATGATAATGTTATGTTACCAATTACCATGCTTGTGTTCGTTGAGGCAACCACTTAGAGCATCTACAATGAGATAATTTTAGAGTACTTGAGATGATACTTTCTTGATAAATTAAGTATTAGATATTCACAATGGATAGCTTCTTGGCTAGAAGGAATGTAGCGATGCATCTCTATTTGGTGTAATCGTCGAAGACCAAAAGCAAGAGAGATGATGAAATCATTTCATTAACTCTTCTCTAAACTCTCAATTCTATGCAAATAATTCCACAAACATTTGCACAGTATTCCGAAAAGCTACTGAAGAACAAGAGACATGGGAATCAATTTTGTCCGTACAATAAAATATTCAATGGTTCTCTTTCCAAGAGATAAAAAAAAAAGAAAAAAAAAGAAAGAGATTTGGATAGTATATAAAAACCAATGTAAATATATATATATATATAAAAAGAGAACAAACAGGAGCAATGGAGGGAGGAACTAGGAAGGAAGTGTTCTTTTACGTTAATATTTTATTTCTAGAAAAACAGTAAGAAGTGAAAAAAAAATACAGAAAGTACAAGGGGTTAAAAAGAAAGGAAAAACTGGTGGGATTAATTTAAAAATTACAGCCAAGAAAATTCAAGCATCCAAAGGCCAAAGGGTTGGGTGATGATGCCGCTGTTTTGGGATTATAAACACCACAATGGAAGCCAAACACACATACAACCTCAAGCCCACCACCACCTCCACCTCCACCTCCACCTCCTCAACCTCATCCTCGTCCTCCCTTGCTTTCAAAGAACAAGAATAACAAAACAAACCATCAAATCCCTTTCTTTTCTTTTCTTTTTTGTTGTCTGCGCTTCTCATTTGATTTATTTGCTCTTTTGATTGATTGGGTGATCTGGGTTTATGTTGAAGTTACATGGCAGATTGTTGGGAATGAATCATCTGCCGGCTTCCTTGATGAATACAATTGGTGCGTGTAATAATCGGAAACTTTTTTTTTGTGTGGTTTTTTTTGGGTTTGGTTTGTGCTCATGATAATATTGGAGATCAAGTTCCTTGTTTGAGTTCTGATTTTGGTTGATGTTTGGATTTTTCTTGATGATTATCTGAGTTGGTATACTTGTTATCTATGGAGAAAATGTCGAATTTTGGAAAGTAAACGTTCCTTATAACTGGTGAAGGGGTGCCGTGCAAGCAAGCTTGTTAAGGTTTCTCTGCGTTTGTAGTGTTTGATTGTTTCACGGAATGTTTTATACACTTCCGCTCCATTCTAGGTTGTAGGTTTACTCTTGACATAATTGAACGGATATAGCATCGACGGTTGATCACGGATTGTATTGGTTTTGAGGTACTTTACTTTTGCTTGTTCTTAATTTGGAATAGGGCTTTTAAAAAATGAATTTGTTCCTGGAGATTTAATGAAGGATGTCATGGGAAGGTCCTACGGTATTGCATTGTCTTATCCTGATCACTTGATTGCGGATTTGTGCTGATGATATCTTTTCAAAGTAAAGTCTAGCTTATTTTATTTTATATATGCATAAATTTATCAGTTGGTCAGCGTCATTTATGCTGATTGATGATGAAAGTGTCATGGTTGTTTGCTAAATGCTTGGAAGTTAATGAAGTATAGAACTATAGATGAATCAAGTCAGAGGCTTGAAGGATTCCAAAGGCTCAGTTGAAGTTGAAGAGACTTTCTGATACTCAGATTTATTCTTTCAGGCTGAACGCTGATAGTGTTTTCTTTATCTTCCCCTTTTATTTGTCAGGCAAAAGTGTTGATTCTTTCTGGGAACCATGATTTCTATGTGCTTCATCACTTGCTCGCATGGAGGGCAGAAAATCTGTGCTACCCATTATTGTTGTATAGCTAGTTTGCACCCGTCATTTTATATACCTATGCAGTCTGATCAGAATATTATCGCTGCTGAAATATGGATGCCTTTCGTAGATGCATAGTACCCGTTTATTTTTAGATTAAGAAATTACCTTACGCAGAAATCACAGGCTTGCTACTTGTTGAGGTAATAGTAGAATTATTGTTATTTGATTTGGGATAACAACGACTAGATTGTTAACAAGCTTGAATTTCACATGCCTTTTTGGTGAAGATCATATCTATTGGTTACATCAATTGGGGTGAAGTTATTGCATTAGTCATAAAAAGAAAAGAAAAAGAGAGAGAAAACACTGGCTATATAAGGGGGTGTTAGTAGAAAATTCATTCAGCTTTGTATATAAGTTGCTATAAAATTTCATAATGGGTTTGCCACAAGTTCCATCGGATACTAATGCCGAGGAAGTTGCATCTGCTTCATTGTGCTCCTATTTGCAAAGTCCACTGCAATTTGCTGCCAGTGTAAGCACCTATGATTTGGATGGTATTGCTGGTGGGGATATGAGCACTGCTGGGGATACTATGTGTTCTTCCATTGGAGATTTCCAGAGGAAGACATCATTGGGGAATGGAAGGTTTTCAGATGATTCGCTTAGATTTGGAGGGGCAATGGATGTAAACTCCAACGTTCATGTGTCGAAAATTGGGTCTGTGGATAAATGTAGTCCCTTTAACCCTATGAGCGGACGAAATATCCAGAGTCCTGCTTCAAGGATAGTGGGTTTTGAGTCGCTTGGAGCCAGTTCTTTTGGTAGTGAACTTGCAGAAGTTTCTGCTGATTCTGTTAATTGCTCGTCTATGGTTGGCATATCAGTTAGTGAAACTGAATCCAGTGGATCACTAGCCAGGAAGCGATTATTGTCACCTCTGAATAGTATGCTTTCTCTGGAGAAGTTCAATGGTGATCCTCTGGACATAAGCTGCAGCAATTTTGCGCCAAGTTTCCATAGGGCTAATAATGTCAATGTTTCTGGGGTACAAGACTTTAAGAAAGCAAATGTTGGCAGCAAGTTCCAATACACTGCATCATCTTGGTCCTTATATAGTTGCTTGGAACAGAGTGATATTCTTTACGATCACAGCAGGAATGCGTCTACTTTCTTGACTGATGGGCCTTTGCTAGAAAACAGAGACCCTCAACCACCTAATAGTTGTCTAAAGTCAAGTGAACTTGAAAAATTCGGAGAATCAAGTAATGTAAGATCCAGAAGTGGTGCGATATCCATTTCCTCTACGAAGACAATCTCACCCCCTCTTTCTTTGTCTCCTCTTGGTCCAAAGTTCCCTGAGAGTATAAAAACTGCAATTGGATTTAGAAATGTCATAGGCCAGGTAGAAGATTGCCGCTCAAACTCGAAGCGCATTATACAGTCACTTGACAGACCTGAATTGGGCATTCTATTTCCCTCTGAAGAATCAGAGTTCAGTGTCACAAGCCGATCATTTGAAGAGATTGATCTCTTGCAGAAAGAGTTTCTTCCATATTCCCTGGAAAGCAGTGTTGGCATCAATTGGCCTTTTTGCCAAGAATCTGCCCCATCCTCATGCAGGAGGTTCATTAGAAGCTTGAGTGGACTACCTGTTAGGAGGTCCTTGGTTGGTTCATTTGAGGAGTCACTGTTATCTGGACGATTTTTTTCGGGGAAACAGAGCCGGGTAATAATCTTATTTTGCTATAGTAATTTGGTGTTTATTTATCATTTTGATATTGGATATTGCTTTGACCATACATCTGATGTTGGTATACTGTGTCTGTGTGTGGATGTCTCATACGTGCAGAGAATTGATGGTTTTCTTGCTGTCTTAAGCATCACTGGAGGGAATTTCTCGCCACAGTCTCAGAAGCTTCCATTTTCAGTAGCTAGTGTGGATGGTGACTGCTGTTTACTGTATTTTGCATCCATGGACCTTGCAGGAAATTCATCTTCAAACATATGGAAAGACCAAAAGTTGAAAAGAATTTCAGAAAGCAACGACGATTTGCAACTTGTCAAGAGCCGCTTTCGCATTCCTATCAAAGGGCGCATACAATTGGTACTTTCTTCTATCTAAATGCTTATTGGTAGTTCTGACTGTAATAACGAAATACATTGGCTTCTGAACTAGTATGGTTAGACTAGCTATTGTCAACTGCTTCAAGGGAAAGACAGGATACTGGCACCAGAACATTGGGTTAGCCAATAAATTTTTAGAATCCTTATGTAGATAAAGCAAGCTGTGTGTGAGAACTAGTATGGTCAGATTGGATAACAGGGATAGTTTATGATTTGAATTGACTTAATTCTTTTCCTCTAGTGGAGATCCTCTTCATGGTTGCTGTTATGTAACATGTAATTGTTGTTTTCAGTGATTCTTAAGTTGTATTTGCATGTTCTACTTTTGGCATAGCTTTCAGTTGATATATTGGGGAAATTATGATGTAAAATAGCCTGTTACTTAAGAGTTCAATTGTCTTGTTTCTTTAGGTTCTCAGTAACCCGGAGAAGACACCCCTTCACACTTTTCTCTGCAACTATGATCTGAGCGACATGCCGGCTGGTACCAAAGTAAGATGAAGATATTTTACATTATTTCGGTCAGTGTATCTGGTTTATCAATTTGATTAGTGCTTTGACTTCAATATGGTATAATATACGAAATTGATATTTGAGGAAATATATGATGCAGAAGAATTGTCATCTGTTTTTTAATGTTGATGAATAGATTGACTCCTACTTCATTTGCTTTGTCCTGTTTCATTGCTGTTGAAATCAAAGTAGACATTTATGCGCCAAAAGGTCACCCTGGCTTCTCCTCTCCAAAGTACTCCAGAGTTGAAACAAGAGCTCTCAGGGAATGGTCGTCCTGTAAATATGGTGAAATCTACTGACCGGAAATGCAAAGTTAAAAGAACCGAATTCTCTGATTTTGTGGATTCACTAGATAAAATAGATTCATCTGACAATTTCCCAAATATGGGGAAGGTAGATGTCCCTTCAAGTATTCTTGAAAACGAATGTAATGACTCCGAATGTGAGACATCTGGTGGGAAAGTATGCACCAGCAACAAATCATGCGTTGAAACTGGAAAGAAATCTGTGCATAACTGCTCAAAAGTCAATGGAAATACAAGTGGTGCCGGTGCCCTGCGTTATGCTCTTCATCTTCGTTTCCTATGCCCCCCTCGTAAGAAGTGTTCCAGGTCAGTTGGGAGATGTAAATCTGATCCCTTATCCACACCAGAAAAACAAGATATGGAAATGGGGGCAGAACGTCGGTTCTACTTATACAATGAGTTGAGGGTTGTTTTCCCTCAACGCCATTCGGATGCTGATGAGGGCAAGGTATGTGACTATTTCCCAGAGTTGATGCAATTTGTAACTTGAGTCATTGTGCCTACAAAGTCCTGTGCTCCTGCATGTCTGTATTCACATGACATGTAAAGACAGTTTATTTTCTTTACAAAGTCTATGTAAAGAAATGATGTCTGGAAATTCATTCCATTTCATGCTTGAGTTGAGATTTACATAAGCTGTATACGAGGTGAGTGTTGTCCTGTGTTTTATGAAGTGGAGGCAGAGCTAACATTTTATTTATTTGGGTGTGATTGGCAGTTGAATGTGGAGTACCATTTCCCTGAAGATCCGAGATATTTCAACATCAGCAACTGAGATGAGATTTTATGTACATACACACATACGGGCGGGCTTCATCACATTGTTTCTTGATGGTCATCTCATCTCGAACGAAATTATCAAAATTGTACAGCCTTTATCAATAATTTTGATTTGATTTGATTTGATTTGATGGGTTACGTATTGTTTCACTCGGGGGTTTGCACTGGAAGATAAAATGCATTTTGAATTTGCTGCTGCAATTCCCTTCAGATTCATTGTCAATTGTCGTCGTTTCTTGTTCTATTTAGGGAAAACAGAGGTCAAAGTCATACTATTAGTTATGTAGAATAATAGTGGTGGGCCGTAAAGCTGGATCTTTCCGGCCCATCTGAATAGGAGTGTAATTGTTTTGTCTTCCAGCCCAGGCCTTCAAATTCAATGGGTAGACTAGGCGCAAAGCAAGGTTATCCTTGGGCCGAGTTGGGTAAATTGCGAAAAATGCGGTGCTTAGATCGGCCCAGTTAAATATATACGAGCTCAAGGAATTAGTTGTTAGTAAAACTTGTCCGATTATTGGACCACGAGAGTTGTGCCATAATTGAAATTTTGAAATTGCTTTGCTTGTATTACCATGAAACAAACATTCAAGTTCTACTTATAACTAAGTTGACAACCTACGACTTACAAAAATAAAAAAAATAAATAAATAAAAGAGAGAGAGAGAGAGAGAGATTGAGAGATACAATCCAATAAAATATTAGATGAATGAAGATCTCATCTTTATACTAGTCCTCCTCCTCTACCATACCAATCCTTCCTTTCAGAGAAAGCATGTATGGCATGAGCATTACTTGAACCATTTGCTTTCTTTCTGTGTAGGAGACCAAGACTTGAACAAGCAGCAAACATATTATCTCTAACAACTTTTCATTTCAAGCCTTGAAGAAGAAGATTAGATTATATTTCAAATGTTGGGATTTCAGAATCAAGGCCATGGGTTGCTTGATAAATCATCCTGCTTGGTAAACTTCTATAAGGATCACTCTCTCTTTTCTCCCTTAGATATGCAAGACAACATTCTACCTCTGACTTCACTTGCAAGTATACCTCCTGAGCTTTCTCTCTGTCTCTTAATAATTCCTTCCTACCTATATATTTATACATATATATATATATATATTATATTAACACATGCTAACAAATGCTGTCAATCAATTTTAACAAATTACAAACAAACAAACTAAATTGATCAAGATTCTTGTCCAATGACTAGTACCTTCTGTTTCAATCGGTTTCCCAAAATAAAAATAGAACCGGCCAGGAAGTTTTGGCACCACTCCGGGAAGGCATATTTCTTGGTTTGCGACTTCACCATTCACATCAACCCTATCATATATTCATATTCATATCCATATCAAAGATTGAAGATAGAAATAGATAAGAAAAACAAAACTCGAAACTAGGGGTACGGGTAAAAGAGTGGATATAATGAAGCAAGGTTATCAAAACGTAAACTCAACCCACCTTAATCTCACAACCTCCTCTAATATTTGATTATTTAGATCCCTTAGAAAAGGAATCTTCTTTTGGTCATCGTAATCGAGAATTAGCTGAAAAAAAATAATATATATATATATATATATATTCAAAAATCAGTTGGCGTTAGGAAAAAGAAAAACAGTAGTGAACAGAGAATGTGATTCAAACATACAGGAACCATGAACTCGGTACAGGTCTCATGTTTGAAATTACAAAATTTTGTCACATAAGAACATAGGTGTGAACAGATAATGTCATTCGTAGTCAAATTATGAGCAGATAAAGTAGAGAAGCTTAAGTCGTATGCCTTACTTACCTCACCAATATCATCTTCTCCAACAACTCCAAAAGGTATAATTTTGGCTCCGAATTTAGCTGCCATCCTGACAAACTCTGACTGCTCTGGCCAAAATAATTTGTATTCTTCACCCTGGAAAGTAAGGAATTTTGAGTAAGATGAAAACTATTACTGATGGGCATAATTGAGCATAAGTGGATCACACTAATGGTTGTGCTTCTATTTCTGAACAAAATGGTTCTTGTGCTAAATTCTAATTGTTGAAAAGCCAAGATGTAGCTATCAATAAACTTAAACTTGCCTTCCGATGAAGAGCCTCACGCACGCCTCCTGGATACAAGAGTACGTGTGATTTTGAAGACAGAAGTTTATGCATGTTCATTCCTGAGACAGGAACTGCACCCATTATTCTCATTGTGTCGAATTGTTGCGATTCAGGAAACGGGCCCTCCTTTAGTTTCTTAAACAACATTGGATGCGCTATCCCTCGCAGTATAATATTCCTTTCCAGCAAAAACTCGGATACCAATGGAAACAATTCAAATCCCAATAGCATGTGATAGCCAACCAATATGACTGGCCCCTCTGAAGGAATTCCAGCAAGGCCTCTCACAATTTCTCCATTTTGTAAGGTCGAAAACATCACAGGGCTAGTGACACCCGTAATAAATCTAAAAACATCATACATAAGGGACAGTAATTCATTCATAACAAGTCCAATCACTCTCTCTCTCTTCCAATTAAAATCATAATGGTATCTGTAACTTCTTTAAAAGATAAAGATATGCATGCCTGTTTGATTCGTAAATATTTTTGAATTCCAAAGGTGTTGGCGGTAAGTAATCAGAAGCACAGTCCATAACTTTTCCACGGCGATAAAAGTTGGCACCCTTTATGACAGTTACCAAATCTACATCATCTTCCTGCAAGACCCAGGCAGAGTTGCCAAATATATAAACCAGAAAAAGCTTGCAATATGAGGCTTGAGTTTTTCTTTTTTTTATTTTCAAGTTAGAATAAAAAAAACACGTGTTTGTGTGTGTGTCTGAGAGAGAGAGAGTGCACAGCCCAGCTTATATAGCTGAAAATATGACTGCTTGCAATTTCAGCTTTGCACAACAGTTACATATAAACATGAAGAAAGCAACAGACACAAAGCCAGAGATGGTATCTTACCCAGAGTAGGAAATGCCCCTTCTCATTAAACCTACGAATCTCACATTTTGGGAGCGCACGACGAAGTCTTACACCTTCCTCTTCACTTGGTAACAACTCATCCCTTCCGCTAGAAAACAAATGGAGACACAACCAACCATCAATTTCTGAAGAATCGCTGACAAAGGAGGGAAAGTACTATTATATATAGACATAGACCATATAAACCCAATGTATACGACTCTCTTCCTGACATTTAACTTCAGATTACCTAAGAACATGACAGTTTTTCTCTAATTGCTGTTATGCACAGTATCGAAATCTTCTTTATTATCACTCAATGTATCTTCGACATTGGTAGTCTGGTGATATTTAAAACATGCAAGGTTTCTAGCTATCAAAAACTGCATATTAAGTTGGATGTAATTCAGCTGTTACGTGAGTATTGTGGATCATTTAGTTAATCAAGAAGTATTGATGGAATTCATCCATTCACATATGTATATAGTCATCAAACTTTAGTATCCAAGCAATTATTGATATAGACCAGATTATACCTGGAAAGTATTAGTGTTTGGGCTTCCACAGCATGGAGCTGTGAAGTGACAAATGCAGAACTTGATTTAAGCATCTTTAACTTCCAGAGAAGTGTTTCTTTAGGTAAGACATCAGCCACAACCTGTGACAATGACAATTCAGACTTTTATACCTTCAAGCATCAAAAGAATAAAACAGTCACAAGAATCTCAGAATGATAAGGAAATTATAATAGATCATATTTCTAACAAGTTTGTGTCCTAGCTGGTCCCAAGCCTGGATAAAGGATGAGGGTTGCCTTAAGTTCTCTGCCAGAATAGAAATTTTCCAAACTTTCACACAAATCCAAATGATGGCATTCATAACAGGCAGAAAAAGTGAGAAATGATTTCCAGTTATAGATATCTCACTAATCTTCAGACAGAACTTAAACACTTTTAACAATTCCTTCATACAATCGTTTGTTGTAACCTTACAGAGAGATAAGATGATATTGCAAACATGTCCTGTGATAGTTTTTCTCCAACTAATTGTTGCAGAGGAAGTCCTTTTACTACACTGTCCATCACCGTCCACAAAGGATCACCTAAATGCATACAATTCAATAACTGATGTCAATTTTCCTGAAATTGGATCACTACGTGAAATTTCTATTCAAATTCATTTTAGCATTGCTGTATCTTAATGAAAACAGGGTGATTGTCAAGCACTAATGAACAAGGAAACCTATGATGCTGTAAGCTCTGAGCAATATATATATATATATATATATATATATATATATATATATATATATAAGAATCTCAAGCAACTAGAAAAGATTGAGAACGAAAACTCAACAAACAAGGAAGAAAAACCTGTTATTGAGTTCAGCACATTAGGGAGGTCAAGAGGGAATTGGTTGGGTATGAGTTCCAGCAAGGGTATTAGAGTTTGCAGATATGACTTGTTGAAAGATGTAGCTGCACCATTAAACTTTAATTAGATATCGTGTGCAGTAACTGAAAACATATATTTGTTCCGAACTAGAAAAGAGGTTAGAAAAACTATTTGAAAACTGAAACAATTTCAGCACATCTACCTAGAATTCATGGCATCGGAATGTATGAACAAAACCTTCTTGTTTATTTTGCTTAAAGCATTGAAAAATTCATCTCTTTCTAGAATTTCAATAAGAGTCCAAACAGTTATTGATCCTGCATGGGATCCCATCATTGATCAATTAAAAGAAAACTGTTTATATCAACGAAGTTGTGATTATGTAACAATCCAAAATCTTTAAAAACATTGAAATATAAAAGTAGCAGGGATTTTATTTTATAAAAAATGACCTTCTCACCTGGGTTTACTAAAATCAGAACAAGATCAATATCAGGATTACGAGCTGCAACAGCCAGTGCAAGGCATGCTCCAAAAGACTCTCCAACAAGATATATAGGTCTATCTGGTGAACGGCTGCTCTCTGACCTTACCCTTGTTTCAACCTGCTTCACTAGGTCTGAACAAAGAAAGTACAGTTCAATAATATACTAAATTACAAAAAAAATTTCATAATCAAAGTTTGGACGCCTAAATTGAAGATTGAGAGAAAGGAATAACAAAGGACCATGGAAAGATGTTCGATCCTTGAGTGGAATATGCAGGCACCATACATCAAAAATCCTTCATACAACATAAAAAATAGAGGATTAGGCCTTATTTTGACCACTTCAGTATGGCATCATACAAAATATAAATACATCTTCGCCATCAAGAAAATCATTTTAAAGACTGGAAAGTTATATAACTCTTAATGCTTAAATTCTTACTTTCCAAGCCTATGATGATGCCTTATAAGTCCTAACCCAACACCAACAAGACCTGCAAAAGAAAGGAAAATAGAAGAAAATACAATTAAATAAGAAGTATAAATAAAAGACAAGGGTTGAAGGAACAATTTAGTTCAGCCATTTAAGGAACTTTAATTTAATGTCCTTTAAAGCATAATGTGAAATTTTGATTGCAGTCAATATGATTTACATTAGATTATATTACATTACATTCATTAGATGTGTTGTCTAAGCACTCAAAGCAAATGTGTCCACAGTAAGGTAAAGGGTAAAGACTAAAGACCATCATGAAACTTTTTACTCCACCAGTCCACTTTGTTGACAAATCATAACCCACTTTTCCTCTGAACAGATCCACTCAAAAGGTTGAAAAGATACAAAATAAATTATTAAAATTTTTGGGGAAAAAAAAGGCACTAACCAGGCAAATAAAGCAGCAGCGGAGAGTTGACGCCGGGAGGCCCACAATCCAACGGAGAGAACCATCTCGGCTGTCCATCACCACCGTCCGATCTGACCAAATCGCTGGCCTCCTGAAAGTAATCTCTGAAGCTCTTCCTCGTCTTCATTTCCAAATCCTCGCTCTCCTCGAGTAAACTCAAGCTCCACTTGTGTATCTTCGCAGGTTGTCCTACTTCTCGGCTCTTGTCGAAACCCCTGTGATTGGAAATATTCGTCCCTGTCGTGACCGTAGACGTTGTTGGAACAGAAGAAATAGTGATGGTATGCTGCTCCGTCGAGACGGAAAATCGGCGAGTAGTGATGTCCCGGTGGAATCGGGAGGATAATCCAGCGGCGAAGATAGAAGCACCGGTGGCCGCCATGTGACGTGAACGTCTCTTACTCTGTCCTCCTCGTATCTCTCTGTGGGAAGTGTGTAGTTAGCTGAGTATGGCGGTCTTCGGAGATTTGAAGGCTACCTCGCTTGCTTTATACATAATTAATTGTCCATTCACTCATTGAGGGACGTGATTCAAAGACAAGATTATATAAAATTAGTAATTATTATGGAGAGAAAAAAATGTTCCAATAAAGAAGGGTGGAGAACAATGACCGTTGGCGGAGGCTGAATGGCGGAGTTCACTTCAGACAAAGTTTTAATACTCCTCTTATTTGTTGGAATTTTCTCAAAGCGGCGTTTTACTTTTACTAGTTTTATTTATTTATTTATATATTATTATTTATCTTGTTAACAAAATTCAATGAATATAGGACCTTCTCTTTTTGTTTGTGGAACTAATTCGGAAAATCAAGTTTTGGAATTTTTCTAAATCTTGATTTTTTTTTTAAAAAAAAATTGAACAGAATAGAGGAGTAATTAATGTGATAATACGAAATAAAGGAATTGGATTACAAGTTTAATAATAATAAAAATAGAAAATGGTTAAAGAATAAGAGCTAAAATTGGTGTATCTACCTAGTTTTATACTTGAAATGAGATTAGATAGAATGAATGAAGGGATTGAGCGTGCAGTTTTTTTTGAATACCAAATTTGGTCAACAATAGAATGATTAATTTCTCACTGTGGTGCTGTTGATCACCAGCGTCTCCTGTTCTCCCATTCATTTCATTTATTATTATTATCATGTTTCTTGACCTTTTTTTTTTCTTCTCTTTTAGTGATTTCGATGTTATTTATTGAAAATATATATATAAGTAAAGATTTTGTTAATTAAGGATTTTAATTATGTGCTTGTATTAAAAATATTATTTATACACATCACACATATAATCTCTCTTCTATTAAAAGGTTTAGACTAGTCATCTTTGAAAACCTATATCGATGTCTGCTTATGTCGTGTTAAGACGTGAAACAAAGAAACACGTAAATACTACTAAAATACTAGTGGTTGTGGCAATTGGCAATGACATTCATCATAAAACAAACACAATCAATTAAGACAACTACAAAAAAAAAAACACTATTGATTTGTCGTTTACAAATTGTGACCAAGAGAATAGAAGAGAAGAGAAGAGAATGGTTTACAAGTCATGATGACCCAAGAATAAGATTGAACTTGCCGATTCTCTCTCGTCTCTTCCTTTACGTAACCACACTCCACAGTCGACAATCCTTTGATGGATCAACCTAACCTTTTCTTTTCCTTTCCTTTCTTTTCTTTTCCTTTGCCGTCCCCAATTGGGAACTCAATCCATTTATAAATTATAAATCATTGGATCACACAACAAATCATCTCAGAGACGGAAGGAGTTAATGAAAGTAACTTGAAGCTCACTTGGAATATTTCTTGATTTTCTCCCCCTAATCAGAATCCTTGAGACTAGTTGTTTGTTTAAGATTGCTCAGGACATACCTCACTCATTAAAGTTTTAAACCACTTCCACTTGTGTGCTTAAGAATCAGCATTCAAGCCATTGATCAACATGTAAAAACACTTTCCGAGTGATTTACTGTAAAAACAGACAGCCTCTTCTGTTTAATATATCTAATCATTGCATAATTTATGCATCAAGAGTTTGAATGCACGTACTGCATAATTAAGAATCTCACGAGTACTGCATAATATCAGAAATTCATAATGATGAAAGGCATTCAAATGTAGACCTTGTGTCCTCTGTGGTTTTTGGACGCTTCAAACAATATATATGTCATTCTGTTGCGATCTCGTCTTCACCATCTTTGAGGTGCTGTTTTAGGGCATGGCTTGGTAGTTCCCACTTTTCAGTATCCCATGCAGGATCAATTTCAGGCAATTCATAATCATCGGGACTCAGAGATAGTTGGAAATCCGGCAGGTCCGGCAATGCTTGGAGTCCCCTGAATTAATAAGCAAAGTTGTAAATTTTACATATATATATATATAGTTTCTGTATTGGAATCAAAAGAAATGGATTGAAGACAGGGATTGACTTGGAAAACCCTTACTTGTCTTCTTCGAGGAGGTAGCCATACATCTGAGATTTCCTTGATGCAACTTCTGGAATTTTTTTATTTAAATGCTTCATAGATCCCCAAGGTGCAGGTGCCCTTGACACAACACGTACAGAAATGGTGATTTGATGGAAAGAAAGGAAATGATGAGAATTAAGAAGACGACTAGAGTACAAACAAACCTGGTCACAGGAGTTGCAAGGCAAAAGCTTAAGCAGGCTCTCTTGCTCTCTGTCAACAGTTCTTCTGCGGCAAGAAAACAACACATGGCGCTAACATGACCTACAGGTTCATTGCCTTTGTCTAGAATCAAACCGTGGTAGTAGTAAGCTGCTGCCTGGTGAGATTGTTTACCATAAATTAATTAGCTACATCAGAAAAAATTCATTGAATGGAATAGAAGAAGTGAGAATTATCCAGATTGAATTGTGCCAGAAACCTTTGCTTCAAGGAATTTCCATTTGATGAAGCAGAGAAGCTTCTTTCCATAGCCATGACTGGTGTCACATCCAGACAGGCAGTGATAAGCCTGATCAAGAAGACAAATGAAATGTTACAGTCAGAATCCAAGCCTAGCTAGGAAAAGATACCGTGGGAGCTCATTGAACTGTCACAAATGAAAAGATCAGAACATAAGCATAGACAGACCTGACTAAAATAGATCAATTGTTCACACGCCAATCTCCTCTTCACTGATAAACTAGCCTTTTGGCTTTCAACTGCTAACCCAAGCTGAATTTCAGTTCCCTGCGTTAGTCATTAAAAGATCAAATTAGTCCAGAATAAAGATATTACAACACCCATGTTCCAGATTTGGAGAAGCACCTGGCCTAATACTTGAATAGAGATGGCCTCCAATATGCCACCTTGCAAATCTTTTGACAATCCTTTCCTGGATATCATATGATCACTCAAAAATAATTAACTTGGAAGTGTCCAAGGATCCTTAAACTCATGCGTCTTTGACTTACATACCTAATATCCGTTGGTATTTGAGGCAATACATCCCTGAAGCAGAACTCCAAGTAACCTGATGCTTTAAGCAGTAAATCAACAGCTTCTCTCTTGCAATCTGCAGATTCAAGAGATTAACAAAAAGTTCCACGTTGCCAAATTTCTAATGCACTGCATGCTCTATGACCCAGTCTTACCAGAAGATACAACCCTTATACCATTGCCAGAGTAATCGTTTGGGATCATCAAGGAGTTAGCCTCTGTCAATGTCAGCATTGCCATCATGTGAAGAACAGAAAGTAATTCAAACCAGGAGTTTGCCACAGGGATGTCCTGTTCATAGAATTAAAAACACAGTTAAACAAGACTTACAGTATTTTCAAATGCTATGCGGAGAGAGAGAGCGATAGTATTTGATAGTGCCTTACTTGTTTTCCACCTTGTGCACTTTTCCACTTGAATTCCACCAAGTCTTCAAGACCATTTTCTGCAAGAAATGCTCACAAACTCAACAAAGATATTCACATACACAAATGCTCAAACACCTGAGAGATTACAATATTCAATAAAAAAAAAAACCTTTTCTGGTTAGCCCAATCAGAAGTGGCAAGTACTCCTCTAGTGCCCGTCTCAGTTCAGCAATAGCCGATCCACCTGCAAAGACAAAAAGTATGCGAGACATTTTCAGAGAAGCCAAACAAAACCCAGAATGAGGGAAGAAAGTCCATAAGGTGCATGTTTGTTAAGATCAGACCAGTGTCATCTGCCACCAAACCAATGTGGTTGCGAAGACAAGCCAATCTACAGGCAAGATCGCAGGGAACAAGTCCTTTAATCGACCTTTGAAGATCAGAATGTGAGGGAATCCGCATAGAAGGAACGAACACTACAACTTCGGGTATGATTGGCTTGTTCTTCCTTCTCCCTATTGCGTACACCGAAGAAGTGCACCCCATTTTCTCTCTTTATTTCACACTCGAACATGATCATAAGCTACCCAGTTAGTTCACAGCACACCATTAGCTCCACATTTTTTGGAGAAAGACTGAAGTGTAGTAATAAAAACAGGAGAGTAGCTGAAAGAGTAGATTGAGAGTTGCTTGAATGGCAAAGAGAGGACAGAGAAGAGGAGAGAAAAGAGGGTTGTTTGGAGTGGGGCGAAGAAAGGGAAACTTGATGGAGGGAGAGTTAGAGAAATGTTGATGATGATATATTTGAGGGAGAGAGAATCTGAAATAGGAAGCAGCTCAGGAACCGAGAAGGAAAGTCACATGGAGAAGAACAAGTGGATGGCGTTGTTGAAGGAGCCCTTCTCGGTTCTCACTACAATCCATGGAGTAATACTTTTATGGAATTTTTTTATTTAATCTCTCGTATCAAATTGTGATTTTCCAGGTCCTCATCAATGCTGCTGTTGCTTGTAGAAAGTCCAAAGATGGTATAATTGTTTTGTTTGGGTTCAATGTTAATTACTCCAAAAGGTAAATTGTGATTTAATCAAATACTCCTACTACTTTCAACTTGGACTTGATGGGATACGCTGAACGAGAAGAGAGAGCACGTGGCCCTTGTAGTTGACAAGTGGTGGCCTCTGGTTGGTTATCATACGTGTGAAATCTCAAAAGTGGGGTTCAGATTGATCAGTGGACCCTTCAACTCCACTAATGCAAAAATACGCTGAATGTGGGGGTCGTATCAATACATCTTTAGCTTTAAAGAGAAGTTAGGTTCAACTTTGGATAGATTTTCCGGCGCCTATAAACCTAAACACGTTATTATATTTCTTGCCATGGACCTAAGTGCACACGAATTTGTTCATTCATGCCCAACGTCATCTCTTAGACTTAAAAAAAAACCGATCTTAATGAATTAGGATATGAATTCTCCTTATCTATTGTCGTTCATTCCTCATTCCCCTCGATGTGGGATCTTATCATTCCATCTACACATCCTCACACAAAAGCTAGGGAGCAATCTTTCATAGCCTTGCAATTCTCTAACAAGAGGGTTTCTCGCCTTCTTTTCTTTCTTTTTTTAATGGCACGCCCGTTCTAGATACTAGTCCATTGTCTGCCCATCACTGACCCCAACTCACAACCTTTGTTAGAGTTCTCTCAATAAAAACACCAATAATGAATACCTTTCGTCTTTGAAGAAATTGGGTTGAATTATGGGTTGATTCGTACTACCCACAAATCCAAACACATTAAGATATCGTTTGTTTTGGACCAAGGTCCGCATGGATTTATTACTCAACAAAGCTAACTATTTGACTAATTAAAAATGGCATTAACCGGGTCTGAACCCAACAAAGCCACGAAAATAATCAAACAAGCCGACCACCCGGTGGAATTGACAATTTTTACGAGCTCTCCAGGCTCCATGTGCCTTGTTTTTACGTGCCAAATTTATTATAGTATATTTTTTTTTAATCTCTGAAAGAAGAATTAAAAGCATCAAGTCAAGTGTATTGTAAATAGGAGTTGCAGTGATGGTCTATGGATCTGGGTGTCAGGTCTGCTCAAATAAGACACCACCTCCATTTCCTGCTAGGGTGCTACTAATATATATATATATATATATATATATATATATATTTGCATGTTACTCTTAAGACGGAGCACAGCCTGGCTTATAAATGACGATGACTAACCTTCTTTAACAGGCCCATGCCATGCAGGCCTTGAACTGTCAACAACATCAATTGTTGTGCTCATTATACAAATACAATTAAACACTCTTTTATTTGCCTTTTCTTGCCTTTTTGAATGAATTGAAGATTGATATTGCATAAGTATTTGATATTTGCACATTTCAGGTGTGAAGGCATGAACCGAAAAGAAGGGATCCAAAAAGAGGCAAAAATGGATATTTGTCCTTTCAGAGACTTTCTCGATCAATTGGGATCCATTTCCGATCGATCGAGAAACAATTAATCAAGTTGCAGTTTTCTTTCAGAGACTTTTTTGATTGATCGCAACCAATTTTCGATTGATCAGATTACCATTCACCTACACATGTAGTTTCGCGAAGAAGTTCTAAATTCACGTGTTTTTTAGTCAAAACGATCTCAACTTGTTAGGGAAACGACATAAGAGTTTGGGAAAGTATAAAATGACATAAAATAGGGTTTTGGGGGTATGCTTGGAGCTGAGATTCATTTTCTACCTTGGAGGCTACCATTAGAGCTTAGAGAAGAAGAGGGGTCACAAAGAGATTTCTTCTCTCCTCTTTTATCTTTGGTTTTATGGTTGATTTTAATTGCTTGATGACGTATCTTAACTCCATGAGTGGCTAGATTCTCTTACTAGGGTCTTAATATAACCTAACTTTGATGATTCAATAAACTTTGTTTCTTTATTTCTTGATTTCTATCTCTTCTTGATTGTCTATAGGTATACTTAATGCTTTTGGGTGTTTGACCACCATCTAATTGATTTGTTGCCTAGCTAGATTGAGATCGAAATGAGATATCTAGAATTTGCTTCTCACCATAGACATCATATGTTGTATGAACCATAAGAATATAGGGGCATGACCTATGCCTTCGCTACACAGTTAATCCACAAATCTTAATGGATCTTTATCTCTTGAACCTGAATGTTAGGAATAACAGGGGTTAGCATTAAAAAGGATAGGGAGACCAATTATCAATTAAGAGATAATAATTAAGGGATTAATGAACCAAGAGAGTTAAATCAGATAAGGGAAGGTGAAATTAAGTACCCTAGTGCTTTTCATACTTGATCTAAACTTGTATTTGGGTTGTGTTTGTTTCAATTGCTTTAGTTAATTACTTTTAATTACTTGCTTTAGTTTAGAACAAACCAAATCAATTCGCTTTTCCATTTTAGTGTAGTTATAGCTTTAATCGGTATTGAATAGAATTGTTAATATATTTCTTATGGGACGATACTCTACTCATACACTTTATTACTTGTGCGATTTGACCCTACCTCCTGTGATGTTCTTGGAATCGGAGACAATTTTGAACATGATCAAAATGTATACAATATTATGTTGTCCAAAAAAAGCACCTCAATATTTGCATCACTCCTTGAATATGTTGTTCACCAGTCACCACCATCTCATTTCTATCATTTATTCTATCAACTTGCCGATGAGAGTTGGACTCCAGATGTTGTTAATTGCAACACTTCGCATTCATGGGAAAGACTTGATACGTGAGTTTCACTTTTCTGTACCACAATTTTATTATTTGTCCAGCCAAAAACAACAAATGTCGTATAAATAACTATGAGCCGGTGCAGATAAGTTGTCGTTGTAGTATAGTGGTCCCGCCTGTCACGCGGTTGACCCTGGTTCGATCCCCGGCAACGGCGCATTTTTTATTTTTGAGGTCCGAACCTACGATATGATTGGATCCAAAGGCTGACAACGGCCCACCAATGAAACGCGTATTTTTATGTTCTCTATCCGACCATACTCCATACCCATTGATTTTCCATCAAGGGCAGAAACGAACACGGTACAGAGAGAGAGAATGAGTTACCAGAGAGTTCCCCAAGAGCCCTACCCTCCTCCAGGTGAACCCTAATATCCTTTCGATACCCTTTTGTTTCTTGATTTCAATTCAGTTTTTGGGTGATTCTAATTTCTGATTTTTTATTTTTTATGTTAACGATCTTTCGGTGTCAAATTTTGTAAAGGGTATTCATCCGCGTATCCTCCTCCGCCGGGATACCCATCAGCGCCGCCACGTCCGTACGAGGAGTACCCACCTCCGCCTCCGGGGTATCCGACTTACCCTCCACCTTCTCGGCCACCATATGAAGGTTACCAAGGGTATTTCAATGCTGGGTATCCTCCTCCACCACCACAACCACCGCTGCAATACCAGCATCACCACTGCGAGCATTACCAGTATCAAGACCAGGGTACTGGTTGCTTTTCATTTTTACAAGGCTGGTATGTCCTCCCTCTTTCTCTATTAATTTTTTGGTTCTCGGTTTTATGATGATAGGTATGTCGTTTCGTTTGGTGGATTTTGATCCAAGTTGAAATTTTTATATTTCCATGGGAGAACCAAAAATTCAAGACCTTATTTTGACTTATTGGTAGATATTATTCCGAAATTTGATCCTCTTATAGTTTTTCATACGAGTCAAATGGGGTTGTTTCATATGATATCTGCCATGTAGCGCTTTCATTGTGTTCAGTTAAATGGATATGAATAAATTTCTTGGAGTTTTTTTTTTTTTTTTTTTTGTAGAAGTATATGTTTGTATTGTTGTTTTATGTTTTCAGCCGTGTAACTGAAACTTCATAAACTTGTGGAGTTTCCAATCAATTCTCTTTCTTTATCACTTTAGTTTCCAAGCTGAACAGAAAGTTTATTTGCATTAATATGGAAGGAAGGCATCTACAAGGGGAGGCCTATAACATGTTGCTAGTTTTATGGTTGACGCAGTGCATCATCAACCAGCAAATTCTTATTTTAGATGAAAAAAGTATTGAGTAAATATGAGCTTTTGTGGAAGAAAGTCTATTGAAAAGGGAAAATTCCACCCAACAGCGAATGTATAACCTAACCGCAGGGAACAGCAGGTGATGCATGTGGGTGAATCATTGGCCTGGTGGGCGTATAGACATTTCAGGGTGAGGGTAGAGGGTTGAAGCCTCTTTTGTGGAGAAATTGATACTGATTTTCTTTATTGATATGTGGAACGATTGACTTTTAAAATCAAGGTGAATAAAGAGACAGGTAACCAAATGTCAATGGCAATAATTAACTCACTGTGAAGACCCACATTTGTTAGATAGGTTTATATTTGTGTTGTATGGCTGCTAATATAGAACCACCTTCATGGATTTGCTGCTTAAGCCGAATCCTTTTTCGAAATGGTAAAGAGTTTATAAATTCAAATATGAGATACTGAAAAGAGGAGGGATGCCAAAAACAAGTGGATGGAAGTGATAAAAGGGGACATGGACATTAAAGGAGTACTTGAGAGCATCACAAACTGAGACAAATGGCACAGGATAATTTGCTTAATTAACCCTGTGCTATTATAATTTGTTTTTTGAATTTGGTTTCTGACCATTTATCTTAGACTAGGGGTAATTCTTGATTATATATAGTTTTTATCCGTCTCTGTGAGTGGCTTTGTCTGCTTGGGCGTTCCTTAAGCTTTGTGTAGTTTACAATTATAAAGTTTGGTCTAACTGGTTTTCATGTTGTCAAGGCATAATTGATGACTTTCTTCCTGAATGTGCAGTTTGGGAGCACTTTGTTGTTGTTGCGTGTTGGAGGAGTGCTGCTTCTTTCTATGAATGGGGATCTCACTTTAGTACTGTCATCTCTCCTGTGTGTTGTAAGAGTGCAGGCTTTGATGAAAAAACATGTTTTGGGTCTGGTGATTTGTGTTCTATATACAATTATACATCCCTCCTGTTAATACTTAATATTCAATAGGTCTTGTGCTCATTTGATTATGCATTTATAGTTTATGCTGCTTTTTAATAAACTTTTCTACTTCGTGTAAACGAGCGCTGTCCAGATGAGATGAAGACACTTCTTAATATATACTATATTTTTCTGACTGTTGGAATAATTGTAGGAAGTAGGGGCTCGCTGGGAGTCATTGATAAATTGTTACAAGGATAAATTTGTGCTTAGTTATAGCTGGATTTCTTATGCGGCTCATCTTTTTACCATGTACCCTAAAGTTAAAGATCTGTTCCATTTCCTACAGTTTCAGCCCCCTAATTTCAGCTTTGTAAGAACTCCTGCATTCAATGGCACCGTTTAATTTAGTTCCAACTGCCTATATAACGCCACGACCCATTCAAAGGAACAAGAAGGTTCTGGCTTCTTCAGTGGGCACAACCACAGCCAGCTGAGCTTGTGCCACAGTTTCGAGAATGGCGAATAATACTCTACGCAAGTTCTATTTATGATAACCCCGAATACAACTAGCAAATCTCGGGTAAATTTAACACAAGTAGCATACCCCTAAATCGCAAACAGCTAGGAAAACCCATAAAAATCAGCTGCCCTGCCCCTAACACGATACAACTATTATTTTTAATAACAAGAAGAAAGAAGATCCATACACCTAGGGGCTAGGATGAACCTACAGTCCACACAAAGTCTGGTGCATCTTTCCTGGGCCCCGCCAATGTCCGGTACAGGTACATCTTCTCTACCTTCTGATTTTCATCATCACATGATTCCATCTGATCATTTTCACTTATGATCTCCACGTTCAGCCTCGGCATCTTCTTTGCGAGCGTTGTGCAGCCTCCAATGGTAACTTCGCAGGATGACATCCAAAGGGATCGCATTGTTTCATACTTTCCCATGTCAGTTAGAAGTGCTATGTTACCAAAGGGGCTGTCCCTGATCTCTAACTTCTTGAGTTTCTTACATCCATTTAATACATACTGCATTCCCTTGTCGCTGTCCCCAGCAAATGCTATAGAAAGCATCTCAAGTTGCTCAGCATACATTCCAATATAGAGGAAAACTTGGTCAGTTAGAAGGCCCGTGAGGGACAGCCGCCGGAGACCCTTGCATGCATGAACAATTGCCCCAAAACCTTCATCCAGTGGTTGCATGGTAACAGCGTCTGGTTTTGTTGGATCAAGGATGCACAGCCTGAAGCGGGTGAAATTGGGGCAGTTCTTGGCTACAGTTATCAGGGCTGCATTGGTCATCTGCTGGCAGAAGTATAGCAATGAATTAAGCTTAGGGCAGCCAATGGATATGGCAACAAGACCTTCCTCTGTCACAGAAGCATCCCCAACAAAAGGATCAGATGGGAAAACCCTCAATTCCTGCAATTCTTTACAAGTAGAAGCCACAACTCCTAGTCCCTTGTCTCCAATACGATCCAGTATCTGCATAAATTACTAACTCACATTATTTATTTTCTTAGTCAGCAAAAGTTAGTATAACTTCAGTATGACTAGCTCAAAAGTCATACCCATAAGCGCTGAAGTTTACTGCAGCGGCGAATCAGGCCAATGAGCTCAACACCACGAATTCCAGGAGCATAACTGAGGTTCAGGGAGGTCAGGTTGGGGCAAATTGGGTGAATAGTTGTCAGGCAGTGAGGAGCAACCTCCAAAAATCCAGACAAATTCCTAATGGAATGACACTTTAAAATAGCAGTTTTCAATTTATCATTGGTCTCTGAATGAGGATCATGTACATAAGATCCAACACCCAATTCTACCAGTTGTGGAGCTTGCATTAATATCCGCTGTAGAGAGTCAGTGGGAACAGCACGATTTAACCTCAAACTCTTGAGGTTAGGCGATCTTGCAACAAGCCTCTCGAGTGCAGCTAAATTGATATCTCCCTTGAGGCATGCAAAATTCAATGAGATAAGAGAAGAGCAGCTGTCCGGGAAGCAACTAAGCCAATGGCCTCTGTGGTCCTCAACTTCATTTTCTTGCAGGTCCAGCTCCGAAAGGAACCTGAACTCAACAAACAAGCACAAAAGGAAACGTCAAGATAGAGCTTGCACCTTAATCAAAACACAAACTGTTCATAACACCCAGCCCTTTTCTTCTTTAGCCAAAGTTCTACAAAATCAAACCTGCCTTTTTTAATAAGCGCTGAAATTTTTTTTAAAAAATGCAAGTTCAACACCATTGGTGATAACCATATGAGGAGGCCTTAGAAATGATAAAAACATCCTACTACGAAGCCACTGTTTACAAGGTTAATGGGGAGAAAAAAGAAGAAGTTTGTTTTAAATATAGCCAATATCAACAAATAATGAGCCTTTCGAATAGCACTAACAGCTAAAATGCAACCAAGATTCAATACCAGAACCATTGACAACACAAAATTAGGCAAACTTCTTATCTGGCGATGCAAAGCCGTATAACAAGCTAAATCAACAAATCTAGTAGAGCCCAAATATAACAAAAAAAAGAAAATCCTTTTGTTTTTATTTCTTACCTACAATTTGCAGCTACAGCTGCAAGACCATCGGTGGTGAACCCTTCACAGCTAACAAGGACCAAAGACTTGAAATTTGGAAACGAACGAGAGAGCAGCTCGAGGCTTTCATCAGAGACAACCATCCTCTTGAGCCTCAGCTCCTCCAGCCCGACCCGCCTACGCGCCAGGGCCTCGATCCATGGATATACTAATCCTCCCCAATCGTGTGGGACCAAGTTGAAGTCCGCGAAATGCGGCTTCCCCTTCAAGGTCAACGACTTGAGACCTGGAAACCTGTAGATCACCCTCTCCGGACGAATCGCATAACAGTTCCCAATGAACACCCGCTCCCTACTGCACCTCTCGATCTTATACCACAACTTGCAAACCAGAGACAGAGTGTTCCGGTCTCGATGCGAGGTTACAAAATCAAAAACGTGCTCCAAAACCTCGTAGGGGAAGTAGTTCATCTTCTTCTTGACAAGAAGGTGAAGCTAAAACCACCCCATGAACATCAAAGGAAGTTTGAGGCCTAGGCAATAGCAGATCTAAACAATCATGGAACAGAAACAACAAGAATGACTGATTTCTAACAGCAGGTGGTACTCAGAATCATCAGATCTGAACAGGAGGAGATAGCGCCAGAAAATGAAGCAAGCAAGTGAATAGTGATGATTGCAGTGGTAAAAGAAAAGGGAAAACAGATCAAATTGATGTAGATCGGAGGATCTGAGCACTTCCGTAAATGGAAATCATCAACGAAATCGAAAATCTAATGATGATATGGATAAAAGAAAAATGCTACAGAGAAGAAGGAATCGCGATTCGCAGATGACAGAACACACAGTCTCTCTCTCTCTTCTGGTGGGAGAGGCTACATTATTCTGTTGCGAAGGTTGAAAAACTGAGCTATTGAGTTGAGCAGATATAACCATGGTTAAGCGGGTAAGCTTAACCATGGTTGGTTTCGAAATCTGACGGTGACTATTTATTTTCAGTGGAGATAGTTAATGAGGATAATCTCCAGCGTTGAATGGAGACGTTCATGTGTCTCTCTCTCTCTGTGACGGTGTGTTTCTAAATAGATCGTAGCAGACAATTTCGCCCCTGTTAATGAGAAAACTACCACAATGCCACTATGAGGATAAGAATAATATTATTCTCTGACCGACGAGAGACCTCAGGCCTCATCCATTCCATTACATGGCCTATAATATAATATAATATAATGATTAGGAAATTCAGTAATTGGTGTGGGTAAAAACTGATTTTAACAAAATGTAAGAATAAGACCCACAATAATTAAATGTGCCCTTTCATTCATGTGTTCCATAGCTTCACATAGCAGCATCACTCACTTCATCACTGTTTTTATTACAAAATCAAAAATAATATTATCGAGGAGAATCAACTTCTAAGTTCTAACTTAACGATTATAAGAATCCTCTTTTGAGTTGGGAGTTGGGATATGTCATTAGTTTTCACCTATTTGTGAAAAAAAATCGAATTTTCTATCCGATGATGATGAATATACCAAATAATTTGATTAATACTCACAATTCGTATCCCTAATTTGAATATAGTGTTTGGGAAAAAATTATTCAAGGGAGTTGAAAAATATTGTTCGGTTTATCTTTTATTTAGATTGAGATTCCTTAGAAATAGCCGCAAATTAAAGTAGTCAATACAACCGCAATCCTTATCATTAGGCTAAACAATCATCTCTCCCTCCTATTTAAAAAGAAGGGGAAAAAAACCCATGAAATAATTATCCCCAAACGTAAAGCAAATTTTGGCAATCACCCATTAAAGTTTAATGGATTGGTAGTCAATGTAATGCCTTCATTAATTAATTACAAGATCGTCCCAAGTCAAATCATCAAGGACTAATTAAACACTATATATATATATATATATATTCTTTACTACCCTTGTGTTTATTTTTTATCTTCTTTTGCACAATATACATATTCATGATGGATACCTAAAATTAGTCTCCTAATTAATGATTATTAAAATTAATGAGAGAAACTAAGACCAAATCTATATATATATAAAAGTAGGATACACTTAAGCTTTTTTTCCCTCCCAAACTTCCAACATTTTAGTCTTAATTAATTTATTAATTTATTCTTCCTAAACCAATAATAAAATATTTTTAAATAAAAAATATAGTGGATAATAGGATATCTCCTAAACTTTCAAGCTTTTTTCAAATATTTTAAAGATATTCAAAAAAGATTTTGATAACCAATATTTCAAAGATTTTTCAGATATTTATAACTATATTTAAAAATTAGTTTCTCCATCTCTCCCTCTCCCTCTCCCTCTCCCACTCCCACTAATATTTATATATTTAGCTCTCTCATGAGGAGTTTTGTTTAACTCAATTGTTTTTTCAACTTGATTATGGTTTTACACCTCATTCATATGGCTTGCCCTCTCACAATTCAGTGTGCATCGATCTCTTTTAATATTCATAGATATTCTAATTACAATGAGTCTAAACATAATTTTATTGATTTTTTTTTCAGAAATATCCTTCAAGGGCTGCTATGGATTCAGTCAATTTCACTTACAAAATTGAAGGTTAAGATTGTACAGTATTTCTTTTCTTTTTTCATAATTGTGTTTTCAATAGGTTCAAAATCAACATTTGTACACTATTTCTTTTTCTTTTTCATAATTGTGTTTTCAATTGGTTCAAAATCAACATTTCTTTTTCTTTTATCAGGGTTTGACAAGTGACAACATTCTTGGAACTGAAAATCAAATGGAAATTTTATGTTGAAAATAAAAAATAAATCGAAAAATTGATAGAGAAGAAGAATCGAAACCCGATTCCTTTTGTTCCACAGGTGACTAGAGCAGTCATTCCGCGAATAAGATGTTATAATTTCCATTACTTTTCATTGCTGTTGGAGAGAGTGATAATTTGTGACCATATATTTTTAAATTCACGCAGTGAAATAGACCATGTTAACTTAATTAGAAACAATGAATTCGTTAGCAAAGTTATATGTATTATGATAATTCTATCATGAATGAATATATAAATTATAAAAAATACACATAAATATTAAATATTACGAAACAAGCAATATTTCTCACTTGGATTTGATTAATTCTAAGAATTGTAGAATTAAGCTATTAATTTATTAGAGAATTAATCTATTAATTTATTCTCTCAACCAAAAATAATAGGTTATTATCCTTATTACTTTACCCATATTTGAATAATGATACTAATTGTATTTGAAATTTTAATTGTCAATTATATTTTTAGTTGTTATATATCTTTATCACTTTACCCATGTTTGAATATAATTTCAATTAATACGAAAATTTTGAAAATTTCACAATATTGTTTTTATCCTTATCACTTTACCCATGATTTTAATCCTTAATAATTTTCTCAGGATTTGAAACATATTTGAATTTGCTATCATTTTATTCTTCTAACAACCATTTATAAATACCCTTTATTATCATATAAGTTATAATTTAATTATTTAACTATTATCTTTTATCACTACTTAATTATAAATATGATTATCTTTAATCACTATGTAAATTATTAATTGATAATTTTTATTATTTAAATATTTGTTCACAAGGATGTTAAATACTATAACTATGTCACGTTTCACCTCTATGATTACACCGTGACATTGATGAATAAAAACATTTATAAGTTGTATTATTTATTCAATTTATATATACATTATAGTTGCCCCGCAAACCATGAGCCATCTTTGTGAACAAATATTTTATTACTTAAATGAATAATGATACTAATTGTATTTAAAATTTTAATCCTCAATCATTTTTTAGTTATTATCTTTATCACTTTATTGCTATTTGAATATAATTTTGATTAATATGAAATTGTTGAAAATTTCCCAATATAATAATTATAGTCGTAATAATTATTTTTTTGAAATTTTGCACATAACAAGTTGTATGATTATGATTATCTTTATCAGCATTAAAAATTTTGCCACCTTTTTACAATTTTAAATGAAAATTCTACAATAATAAATCATAATTTTATAATTTTGCCGCCTTGTATTTTACTTTGATAAATTAAATTAAATTTATAAAAAATATAATTGTTAGATGGCTAGAATTTAAAATAATAAACTCAAATTAAATAAGTAAATTAGTTAATAAGTTTTAAATATTTGTTAACAAAGTAATTTAAATATTTATATTAAATAGTTTAAATCATATCCAAACAACTTACAACCACTTTTTAATTGGAAATAAATATAATAGGCAAAATTAAATTTTGTGATATCTATGAAAAGTAATTATTAAATTTAATATTAATTTTGAAATTTCATTTTATTATGAATTATAGCATTTAATCATTTAAATTAAATTTAACTTAAGACTTTAACTAGCACTAAAGGTGTTGACTTTTAACTAGATAAATCCATAGCAACACGAGAACTCGATTTCATTGTTTGGGGTAAGTATTCAAAATATATTTTTATTTTTTCATTTATTTGTAAGTTATTGGAAATTATTATATTTAGTTTAATAATTTTAAATTATAATATATATTTTAAAATTCTACATGATAATAATAGTCACTCAAATTTGAATTTTTCATCATCTTAGATATAAGATACACATATTTGAATTATTTTTTTTTATCTTTTAGTCTTCTAAAAATTTATTTAAATTGACATAATTTTTTCACTATATTGTTCAAACTCTACTCACTTACCAAAAAAATTCAGACTCTTCTCACGATCCACCTTTGTTTGATCAAGATGAGTAAATACCCCTCAGACAAACGTATGAGAATATCGGTGAAAGTGCATGTTCATTATGCTATATTTTTATTAACATATCAATGATAAATACAAAACCTTATTATTGTTAAAAAAAGATTATAGGTAAAGAATATAATCCACCATCGTCATATAAAGTTGGTTTTTATTCCGAATTAGCTCAAGATGGTTGTATGATTGTGATAGTTCGATCGATAAATCAAAATATCCAGTGAATGTTATCTCATATAGTAAGTTCATTAGTAAAATAAGTTCAGATTATCCTAAGTTATTTGATAAAGAAATTAATTATTTTTTAAAAGTGTAGTTTATTGTATAGAGCCAAAGAAGAATAATTACAAATTACTAAAAAAAAAAGAAATTTTTGATCGACAAAATACTTTTTTTGTTTCTTTGTCCTTTACAGGTTTACATGTTGAAGACCATAATGATAAAACTCTTTATATTTGTGAAATTTTGCAAGGTCTTAAGATTGACAAAAAAAAAAATTAGGCTTCATCATATAAGTGGTCATGATTTTGCATTAAACAGTATAAGATAGTTCTCATAATGGATATTAAAAATCGATGATGGTAAACTTGGATATCATAATGATTGTGAGAAAATTGTAGAAATTCTAGATGATCTCCTTATCAAGAACTCAGACAATCCCTTGGCAACAATTGTTAATAGCACATATCTTTCTTTACTTCAAAAAATGGGTGATTCTAAGTATGTGCAGGAGAGGACAATTCTTGCGCATACATTTGAAATAGTTCAAACAATGAATGACTTTATGTTTTCATTAGTTTCAAGTGAAGAAATAACTTATTGTTCTGACAATGTTTGTAAAGTAGATATGAATGTCAATAGTCATGAATATTTGTGCACAATTGAATTCTCAAATTCCATGACATCTTCTGGTCTTCTAAACCATGAATCAATATTGATGATTGGTGTTCCAGTAATGTTGCTCAGAAATATTGATCAGAAATCTGGTGTAGGCAATGGAACCAGATTAATAGTAACACAATTGAAAAAACACATTATAGAAGCTAAGATTATTTCAGAAATCAAGGTGGGTCACAAGATATGTATTTCTCGAATGATACTATCTCCATCATATTCTTGGTTACCATTTAAACTCCAAAGAAAATAGTATCCATTAGCTATTAATTTTGCTATGACAATAAACAAAAGTCAAGGATAATCACTTTTTCATGTTGGTTTGTATTTGTCAATGTCGGTTTTTAGTCATGGTCAATTAAATGTCGTAGTATCAAGGGTAAAAAGTATTAATAGGCTGAAGATATTGATTGTTAATGAGGAAGGACAATTATGTAATAGTACAAACAATGTACATAGTATTGTGTTTCATAATTTAATATAGGTATATCATACTATTGTCAACTTCTATTATTATCAACTTCGATAAATTCTTGCTAGAAATTTAAAGTTAATGTCAAGACTTTAGAGTGTCTCTTCACCTTTCTTAAATCCATTTTATGTTGGTTCTTTTATGATCAAGTATTTCAGTAAAATTATAATTTTATTATTATTCGTACAATTATAATTTTATTATTATTCGTGCATCGCACGAGTCCAATAACTAGTTAATTAAATAATCAGTTGCAGTAAAGGAACAACAAAATTAAAATATTGTTAGGTTTATTTTAAATTTTTGTTTTGTCATTTCTAAGGCATTCGATTTAAGAAAGATATGATTTTCTTAATCAAACTCTACTCTAGCCACGGTCCAAATTAAGAGCCGTTTGTTTCAGAGGAAAATTCGGGGGTTTCTTTTAAAATTAGATTTTGCTATGCTTTTGCTCCTTTGATTGATTTCCCTGAATTGTTATAGATAGAAGTATCGTTTTCTTTTCTTTTATCTTCTTTTTTTTTGTGTCTTTTTATTGATGGGATTTTGGTGTACAATGTATTGTATACTTAGCCATTATTGCCTAAAAAAGTTATTGTTCGGGTTTTATGAATATGTGAATGACGTGTTGGATAAAACTAATAATGGGGTTTAATTAGTTCCTTGACAATCAATATTTTATTTTGGGGATAAGAACCTAACCAAAGAATTAAAGTCATAAACCAACCACACTCTAAACTAACCCGGTTACCAAGTTTTTTAGCTAGTTATATATGTGTTGGTTTTACGTGGCATCCATATATATATATATGTGTGTGTGTGTGTTGTTTGTTGACTCTGGAGTCAAATATTAGTGAACGTCACACTAATTTGGAGATTTTTGTAGTGGACAAGTTGGCACTAATCCTTCCAATATATTTCACCAAATTAGTTGAATTCAGCCCCTCCACATTATCGGTATCAAAGGCCATGTGATAGTGGGGTAGCCCCTTGTGACCTTTCTAATATTATTCTATGACCTAACATGGCTCACTCATAGCTTCCCCATTTTGTCTTTGGATTTTTCATGCATATATATATATATATACACACACAACAATAAGATATGTTCATTAAATCCACTTATTTTCCATTAACTCGTCATCAAAATTGTAGACCATATGATCATCATTGATCATGATCAAACCCACAAGCCCACTTAATCATATTTTAACAATTTAATGCGTGAGGTTAATTATTATGATCATATATACAGTGCCTACACTGTGTCTTAATTATATGAGAGAGATAGACTAGTATTTGATGATGAATGTAACCATAACTAATTAACTTGCCGTCTTAAATTATATTTATGAAGGAGTAAATAAACTATAAGATAACAAAACTTGTTTTATATATATAGAAAATAGAGCAACTATTTAATGCATATATGCCATTATATATACATAACTCCAAATTAGTCGTGGATTATATATATAGATTTGTTAGATTTAGCAGTCTATATATAAGAATAGTATTTATATATATATACATGTGCAATCAAATTGGTTATCGCATTCAATTATAATGGAGTGGAAACTGGAAAGTGTTGTGTAGGCTGGCAATTTTTGTCTGCATGTATTGGAGAGCAAACCAACTACAACTACAACTACGTAATATGCAATGAAATTAATTGGAAAAAGGAACAAATCGTCCAATTAGAAGGTTGTGATTTGCAAGTCAAATGGGAGTGGTTAGGCGCAAAAAGGGTTGGATAATCCACAATAATTAAAGCCCCAGTTGCATATAATTACAAAGGCTAGGGAGAAGAACGATCGAGTATATATAAAATATTGAAAGGGAAAGCTAGGAGGCACTCTGATTAAGAAAGAAATTAGAAACATATATATATATATATATATATATATATACTTCATTGTTTATTATCTGAAAAAGATCCTCATGATCATTAATTCCATCTTCATTTGCCTCCTCCCATCATTTGCGAGAGAATTGTAGCCATGTGAAAGTACATATATCAAGATTCCATACAATATTATAAGATTGCACTCAACAAATCCCATCATTCTGATTTCTCTACATGTATCGATCATTCATCTTAATAACATACCAAATTTTTCTCTCAATTGATTTTGGAAATTACCCAGGAACTGAAATTCGTGCGCGCGCACACATACATATATAATAATAATAATAATATAATGGATGTGTGGTGGTCCTCTATATATGTGTTTGTCGTGTGGAACATACTAATTTTTATTTATTCATCTTTTTTTTTTCTTTCTTTTGCAAGTAATCAGAAATAACAGACAGAGGACAAAGTAACAAAGGTCTTATCTTATGTCAGCCTCTTCTGCTTTTTTAAAAAAAAAAAAAAAACAAAATAGAAGAAAAATAAAAGGGAAATCTAGCACATGAATGCACGCATGTAAGCTGGTCCTGCATATATGCTTCAATGTATTTATAATCAATCATATATACTTATATAGAGATCCAACAACAGCTAAAACAAAACATGGGGAGATCTGAAATCACCATACTTTTCTGGGACTGGGCCCATGCATAGGAAGGTCCACGTTGATTATGGGCTCTACTGTAGACTAGGGTGTATCAAGTATGGACCCCTCAACACCACTGTTAAGTATGACTAGGCCAATGCTAGAATATGATTCATCGCCAATTTGTACTACAAATGTACAATAAATTGTACACCAATTGATATGGGAGACTGAAGCTAGCCCCAATTACTATATATAGCCACACCTTCTATAAACTTTTGATGACAATTTTTTCCCCTTGTCCACAACCACTACCCTTTTAGGTCTGCACTGGACAAACCTATCGGACTTGCATAATGGCCCACAAACCACGTATGTTATAGGAAATGTACGTGTGACCTCAAGCCTCTAGAGAGTATTGAATCATAGTGGGAGAGCATAATCATTAGCATGTTTCGTACCATCATATTAACACCATGCATCATTGACAATTTACTACACAGTATATTTACTAGAGCTGCATGAAAGTGCTTTTCGATTGCTTCTAGGCCTTGATAGCATGGTTTTCTTTCTCGCTATGGCACCTTTTTTTTTTTTTTCAAGTTCTTTATTCTATATTGTCTTTTTGACTCTTCTTTGGAATATGCCCCTCATATATATACATATTTTTATCTTACTGAATTTCTTACTTACCAAAAAAGTATATTAACATAGGCTTTAGATGATTATATTCAAAAAAATTGACGTATGAACTTTTATCGGATTACGTCCACAAAGATTACTTGAAATATGAATTTTATTTTTGGTCGAAAAATTAGGTTTATGGTTTTAATTCGGTGAATATAACATTTATTGTAGCAATTGAAAACATCAATTGATCCGGAATTTTCTGCCTACATAATTGATATTGTCCGCTTTAAATTTTATGATTCTTAGAGGTACATCGGGTCACATGGTTTTATTTCTCTTTGGATTGTTTCACTTAATTAATTAATGGTATTTGAATTCATGTTAGAGAAATGACCTCATTCAAGTGAGAGGGTATGAGCCTTTTCTTATAAACCCATGTCACTTAGATTAATCCAAACAATGTGGGACATAAGTCATAACAATATCTTCCCTACCACGGAGATCGGTGCACTTTAAGAGTTGAGTCTTCCTTTAATTTCATACGCGAGTAGATAGGGCTAGTGTTACTTTTGTGCTTCTTTTTTTGCCCTCTAAATTCTATCTGATATTACATTGGTTTTGTGAAGATGAGTAGGTTGCCGTTACCACCTCTACCTAGCTCTTTCCCCCCCTTTTGTGCTAGAGCCTAGAGCTTCAGTACGAAAATGGAGTTAATTTGAGAATTTTCACGTACATGTGTCTCGGTGTCTGTGTGTTGATATATATATATATATATGATTAGCTACTGAATGTTGCCTGCCTTAATGGTCCGGTTTTGTAAAAGAGTTATCCCAAACTTAATAGTTAGGGTGCCGATATTTATATACAAATTTGGCCTCAATACACATTTTTTAAAAATATTTTAGTTTATCAATTTATCCTTAAATGAAATTACTTTAAAACCTATCTACTTTTTACACCCATATTTTTTACTCAATACAATACAATTAAATTTAACTTTGTAATCCTAATATTTTAGTTAAATTTTTATACGAAGGATCGTTCTCCTCTCGCCTCCTATCTTCTCTTAGTCTTCCATCTTTCTCCCAATATTAGATATTCATGGATTATAAGAACAATATTATGACAGAGAATTCAATGTCTTCGCCTAGTTACATTAAAGAAGAGAGGAAACCTGTTGAAAATTATAAAAAAAAACGCTACAGAGAATCTCGTAGAAAACAATGAAAAGAGCGATATTGGACAAAATCCCTCCAATAAAGTAAGTATATAATTTTTTTATTTTAATTGTGTTAATATGATATTGTTAATCCCTTCCATGTTTGACGGGGGAGAACATAAGATTTATCATCTAATATGGAAATTTTAACCACCATCTTTTTATTTTCGAGTGTGGTGTATATTTAGGAATTGATTGTTATCGTGATTTGACATTCCATTTGTTGTTTACTGCAAAAAAAGGTATGCAAGATTTTATTAGATTTTTTCCCAATAATATGAATTCTTTTTTTTGTCTATTTCTCCTTAATATAATTCAATAATATCAAGTCTTTTGTGTCTATTTTTCCACTTTCTAAACTTAATCTACAGAATTGATTTTGAAATAACTATCAAAAATATTTTAATGATTATTAAAGGAATGAAGTTGAGACATATATGGATGGGGAAATGGTAGTTTAAGATATTAAATATTATATAATTAATATGCATGAAAAGGCTTTTTAGGAAACTCAATGTGTGTATTAAAAACCAATTACGAGTGTATTAAGTAATTGTGTGCGTTGAGTTCAATATCGTGTATAAATATCGGCTCCCTAATAATTAATGCTACCCAGCCCAGCCCAGCCCAGCCCAGCCGATCCAATTACTTTGGGCCTTTGGGGTTGTAATCTCGTCATTTGGCCATACAAATTTCAAATAATTTTGATTAATACAAAAAATGTCTCACTAAAGTCATATCCTTCCTTCTTGCATGATTCACACGTGGCTGCAAAACCAAGGTTTGGAATCCGAAACATCACTTACACTAGTCATAAATACACATCACTCCAGCAATAAACAATGAATCAACTTTATGGTGCATTTGGTAGAGGGATAATAGGGTATAATAGTTACAAAGGTAATTAAATTTTAAGTTTACTTATGTTTGTTATGTTAATATAATTTTTACTCCTGTAATAAATTTTAGTAATTGAGTTTATTTTTTATACATAAAATTTACCGGTGGGGGATCTGGGTAATAAAAAGTAATAGGCAGTTTTGCTCTAACCTATTACCTTCTTAATTAAATCCCCAAAAAACTCCTCACACATGATAATTGAAAATAAGCTCCAACGAGAAGAATTTCACACTAGAAACTTATATATATATATATATATATGTGTGTGTGTATGTGTGTGTGCCTGTGTGTATATTTATATGCATATGTATCTATATTTTTAAAATTTTGATACATGATAGTCGTAACAATAAAAAAAAAAAAACACATGATCTTATTTTTTTCTAGTTTGGTTCATTATAGTAATAACAAACAAGGGTAATGATATTACATCAGTAACGTATAGCTGTAACAAACAAGAGTAATGAATACTTGGGTAAATTTTACCCTTCTTTACCAAACAATGATAATAATTATTCTCCATAATTATTATTACCCTTGTACCATTTACATGGGTAACAAATTATACCCCAAATTCTTACTTAGACATAAATCTTCTGGTATAGTCCACGTGTTCTACGATCTCAACACTCACACAAATCTTCTCCCGTATGAGCAAAACACTCGATCCGATATCTACCCTACGTACTTATTGAAGCCATGACAAAATTAAACACATTGGCGGATGAATGATCGTAAACTTTCCCGGTTTACAGATTTTGAAAACCGTCTAGAGAGAGAGAGGGAGGGGCTCGTTTTGGCACATGGAGAGAGTGGAATAATATTACGCCATTGATTTCTGGTGCAGAAAGCTCAGAACTTTTGCAACACCTGGTGCCTCTTCACCCACCACTCGTCACTCCATTCTTGGCATCGCCTTAACCACCCTCAAGCCCTAACCCTAGTTTACCAACCATGAATCCACATTATACATTTGTCACTCAAACTGTTGGCTCATCAAACCCTAACCCTACTTGTTCTACATAGCAAATCCTCCCATCATTACATATTATTATAATGTTATAGCGAAGAACAAAAGATTTGTAAAGACATGTGAAAGTAAGCGTGAATGTAAGAATCACAAATGTCATAAAAACTGTAATCACCGGAGAGGCTTTTTCTTTGCTAAAAATAGAAAAGCCAAGGAAGCCACCCCACTCCCTCTTTCTTTAAGCCTCCATTTCGTGATTGCCGAGCGTCTCTCACCGGTAGTTTCGATCTGCACAGCCACACAGAGAAAGAGAGAGAGAGAGAGAGAGAGAGAGAGAGAGAGAGAGAGAGTGTGATCAGAAGGTACTAGTGTATCACTGAAATCTAAATCTGTTTTCTTTTTCTTTCTTTTTTTAAAAAAAGACAAATAAATAATTTTCCACTTTTGGGGGTTTTGAGTGGACAAACCCTAATGATGTGGGAACCCGAGGCCCCTGGTTCGAAGGCAGGTGTTGAGGGGGACAATCACAAGGCCAATGGTGGGGGGTCGGGTCAGGGAGGGCATTCGGGTACCCGTGATGAGCTACTTGAATCTGCTGCTTCAGCTATGGTTGGTTTCTCTGCAGTCAACAAGAAGAGAAGGATGCCCAGACAAAGGAGATCAACTTCTACCTTCCATACTCTTCTGGCTTATGCTTTCTCCATTTTCTCTTCCCCCAGCTCCCACGTGCCAACGTTGACTCTCCCCCCACGGGTAAATTCTTCAAAACTTTCCTTTTTTACTACTTAATGATCTCTCTGAATTTATTTCTTTTTTAATATTTCATTTTATTTGATTTTTGCTGCATCTGCTTCTACTTGACAGTCTTAATTAATACAACTCTAACTATGTAATCTAGGAATTAATATAAGTACCAACTACCTCTTTATCTTTAAATTTTTATTTATGGTGCATTGAATTTTTTTTTAAAATTTCTTTTGTATATTTACAGAGATTTTCATAATAGACGTACACCTATAAGTTAGCAAGCTGACTTTCCTCCAACTCAAAATATTAGAAATCTACATTCCAAACAACCAATTTTATTGTCCGTTTTGAAGTTTCGATTATTGTGAATACATCAAATTACCCTCACGAGTTTATTCCTCATGAGCCCAACAACTAAACCTTAGCCCAAATCACAAAATCCGTGAAAATGCCAAGTTAGTTGTTTGAAAGTAGACTCAAGACAGAAGTTTCGATTCTTGTGAATACATCAAATTACCCTCACGAGTTTATTCCTCATGAGCCCAACAACTAAACCTTAGCCCAAATCACAAAATCCGTGAAAATGCCAAGTTAGTTGTTTGAAAGTAGACTTAAGACACAAATCTTACCGATGTGGTATTATATGTTGTTAATACAAAACACTAAGCTTCTTGATGCTACATGTCTCAAGTTTGGATTTATTGTTAAGTTTCAATCAAACCCCAATAGGGGGGAAAAAAGAAGAGCTTAGTATGTTTTGGCCTCACATAATCCCAATTTGCTCTGATCAAATTGTACGATAAATTCTGTTTGATCAAATAATGTTTCGAAAGTTTTTTCTTGATCTATAGGTGTTTGATAGAGGCAGGTTAAGATTCCTTTTCCAGAAGGAACTCAAGAACAGTGATGTAAGCTCCCTCAAAAGAATGGTACTGCCAAAGGTTTGCGATATTAGTTAAAGACTTCATGAACTCCCTAAATTTGAATTTTTCCCCTTATTAATCTGAACAAATATCCTTTCGCGCGACTATTGCGCACAAGCACACTCACACGCACACGCTCATCATCTAATATGACTTTTGGTTTCAGAAAGCAGCAGAAACTTTCCTTCCTGTGCTGGATTCCAAGGAAGGAATTTTTATAAGCATGGATGACTTGGATGGTTTACATGTTTGGAGCTTTAAATACAGGTACCAATTGCATGCTTTCATCCCAAAGTTAATCGATAAATTAAGGATTAATTCGGTTACCTATTTAATTTGGACTCCAGATAATTTATTGAATGATATCTAACCTGCGCATGCAATTAACCATATATATGATATATCATTGTATATATATGCATGGGAGTAGTCGAGGATAAGATCCTCCTCCAACACCCTTTTTACAAGGAAAAAATTAAAAAATCAAACAGGATAGCTGAAGTTAAGATGCTGATACGTCGACAACAGTGAAGGATGCGAATTTTGGTCCCAATTAATGCTGCAATTAGTATGTGGATATAAAATTAAAGGACGTCGGTTACAACATTTTATCGTTCTATAAAAGATGCTTGTTCCATGGCAGTGTTCTGTACATAACACATTGATTTGATATTTCTTAAGCAGGTATTGGCCGAACAACAACAGCAGGATGTATGTACTTGAAAATACAGGTACGTATATATATATATATATATATATATGCTCTCATTGAAACATGTTTGTACGATTTCGATCGTTTTATTTTCTTCTTGGATGTAGCCACAAGTTTTTATATATATAGTTGTGTCTACTGATCAGGAGAATTTGTTAACGTACACGGGTTACAACTCGGAGACTCTATCTTGGTCTACCAAGACAACCAAAACCAGAATTATGTATGTGGCTATCTCAAAAGTTCTTCCATGTTATAATTAGATGAGAAGAATTTAACTAATTCAATTTGTATCGATCGATCGATCTATTATCAAATTATTCTCAGGTTATTCAAGGGAAAAAGGCCTCCGATGGCGATGTATTTAACTTGGGGAGCAATATTGTTGTCAATGAGCTCGTTGTTGATCGTGATTCGTGTGAGATTAGCAAGTCCAATTCCTTGTATGGTCCTGTAGAGGATATTGATGGAGTAGGAGGCATGTCATTTGTCTATGACACAAGTTTCACTAACGACTGCTCGCCCCTAGACTTTTTGGGTGGATCGATGACCAACTACCCCAGGATTGGGCCTCCGGAGAACTTTGGATCGGTGGAGAACCTCGGACTCGATGACTTCTAGTACCGATCGAGTATAGCTATACTACTGATGCATCTAGCTTGTGTAATTAAAATGGGTATGAACTCAGTTGACATTGAAACAGGCCGGGTGCAAGCTAGCTAGCTTGCTTTTGGTTTTTGTGTATGTAGATATATATTATAAATGTAATAAGCAGCTAGCAGAGCATGATCGGAGTAAAACTGGTGACATGATGTTTTGATATGTTGTTCCTAACTATAATATTTTGGGCAGATCACGTACGAGAATTAATGCTGAAACTAGCTAGCTAGTAATCTCATTTTATTTTGCTTTTTTGATAAACAATATTTATATATAACTTTCATTCACAACAGAAAAGTTGAAATGTACATACAAGAAGTTGCTTGTCAGTCTAGCTCGGTTGGTAGAGAACAAGGAAGGCTCTTAACTTTGTGGATGTGCCACGGTGGGCGTCCTTGAGTTATAGTTTTAACCATAATTTGGCTAAATCCTTGTTTAGTTACTCTATAATCCATCATTTCAGCCAGCCAAATACTTGGTATGTAGTTGTAAGAGTGAAATCAAAGTGGTAGATTTTCAGTTTGTTGTCCCAAGTAAAAGTAATTCAAAAAAATAGCAGTTGTAGCTATTTGCCTATTTCTAAGGTAAAAGGTTTAGGGGAGCAACAACGATCGATCCATATATGACGAGAATATGGGATCTCATTTTTAACTGCACTCGAGACGGCGACGTTCGTCGGTCTAACTTTTCACTTGGACAAACCGAAATCGACCGGGAAGAGCCTCAGAATAAGCTTCATCCTCTCACTTCTGACTGCGAGACATCTCTCTCTCTTTTCCCTCCCTCCCTCTCCGAAAAAGGGAAGCTTACTTTCAATGGCGTCGAGGTACTGGGTGGTTTCTCTTCCGGTTAAAGGCTCCGCGTCTTCACTATGGAATCGTCTACAGGATCAGATCTCCAAACACTCGTTCGATACTCCTGTTTATAGAGTTGGCTCTTTCTTCTCTCCTCCGATTACGAGATCTGATCATCAATTTGCCTTCAAATTTTATAATTCTCTTCATTTATTTTGAATTTCCAGTTCAATATTCCAAACCTCCGTGTTGGAACCCTAGATTCTCTCCTCGCTCTCAGTGATGATCTCTTGAAGGTACGGAAATTAGTACTTTTGTATTTGATCGTAATTCTCTGTAATGTTTAACTTCTTTAAACGATAATGTGAAATCAAAGTCAGTTGCCGTAGTTCGGCCTCTTGACCATGGCACTTCTTTTGCTCCCGCAGATTCATCCATGTTCATGGATCCATTCTATGGCTCAAAATTCAACTATTCTTCTTTCGTGCGATCTGCTTGATTGATTTTCTACGTCGTATGTGATATTTTCTTGAGAATTTGGTATTGGAATGAAATATGCAGTCGAATAGTTTTGTCGAAGGAGTTTCACACAAGATCAGGAGACAGATCGAGGAGTTGGAGAGGGTTTCGGGCATCGAGAGCAGTGCTCTAACTGTTGATGGTGTGCCTATTGATTCCTATCTCACTAGGTAAATATTAAAAACTGTGTATGATATATTGTTTATCCGGTGATATTTATTGAGACATTGGTGGTATAGACGTGAATTATTCTTGAACAGCAGTGGTGTAGATGTGTATTTGATTTTTTTTTTTTTTGGTATCGTCTACTGAGTTTTGTGTTGCTATGATAGATTCGTGTGGGATGAAGCGAAATATCCAACAATGTCTCCATTAAAGGAGATCGTGGATAACATTCATGGTCTAGTGGCAAAGATTGAGGATGACCTCAAGGTGATGATTGTTTCACATGTTTTTTGATGTCATTTGAATTTAATTGTTCGGGGAAGAGACAAAACTGTTGCAATGTTCAATATAGATTAGTTTGGTCATTTTTCTGTTTTTCTCTGTACTCATTATCTTGACACCGTGGAATGATATTGAACTGGATGATGAGTCGCAGAAAATCTTGCACCGTACCTTTTTTGATTTGAGAAGGTAGACGGTTGTGCATACATAAGCAATATCATGAGTACATGACATGTGGTGTTTGAAAATTGCTAATGGATATTTTGTGTTCTAAAATATATTACTTTCTTCAAGTTCTTCAATTACTCTTTTACATTTTTAATGATACGTGTATTATGCACTCTGGGAATTTCCCTGCTACTCTAACGTGCTGCAATTGTGCGTCTATATTCATAAGGTTGCAGCTGTGACTGTGAATGACTGCCTCCCTGTTTGTTTTGCATGCTTGAACTAGCATGCATAAGCATTTACCTTAGCATCTTGTGAAGAAATAAATATGGTGAAAATTTATAGTACCTTTATGTAATTAGTTTCTTAGGTACATAAATCTGCTTTGGATGTTTATGCATCATAGACTGTATGTTTTATCTTAGGTTCGAGTAGCTGAATATAACAATGTGCGCAGTCAGCTAAATGCTATAAACAGAAAACAAAGTGGAAGGTAACAATTTTAAAGTTTGTTTAAAGATATACAAGAATTTTATATTTTATTCTAACGACTTGCATGGCTACTTTATTGTCGATTACAGCTTAGCCGTCCGTGATCTTTCCAATTTAGTGAAACCAGATGATATCATTACATCAGAGCATCTTGTCACCCTTCTTGCAGTTGTTCCCAAGTACTCGCAGAAGGACTGGCTGTCAAGCTACGAAACATTGACTAACTATGTGGTAAGAGATACTTTTCTGCATAGAGATTCTTAATCCCGATATGATTTTCCCTTGAGGATATTTTCTGCCAAACAATGGTGATATTGGTTACTTTCTTGGTAAGTGACCTAGACTTTTTCGCTGTGCGAATGAATGCTAGGCTGATCATATTTATACAACATCTATAATTCTTGAACTCACATTATTTTGCTTTTCTTTTTTCTTTTTTTTCCCCTTGGTTGATATTTCTTTTTGATACGTCGAGTGGACTCTTTTAGGTTCCCAGGTCCTCTAAGAAGTTGTACGAGGATAATGAATATGCCCTTTATACTGTAACATTATTTCATCGAGTTGCAGACAATTTCAGAACAAATGCTCGTGAAAAGGGTTTCCAAGTGAGTAAATCAACCATGCTACATGTGTTTCTTTGATGTATAAGTCATTGTAAAAGCCTTTGCACCAAGTGGTTCGTGGTTCATTTTGCAAATTGGTCGGGCCTCTTTGATTACGAGTACAGAAGAAAATTGTAATATTTTCAATCAACAATAAATTTTCTTGGTTCTCCATAATTAGTAGTTGTATTCTATAATCTTTTAACATATGAATCAGATTCGGGATTTTGAATATAGTCCTGAGGCACAAGACAGCAGGAAGCAAGAGTTGGACAAGTTGATGGAAGACCAGGAAAGTTTGAGAAACTCTCTTCTGCAATGGTGTTATACCAGTTATGGGGAGGTAATTGCCATTTTCCCCTATTTCTTGCTCTTCCTGTTAATGACCCCTCCCTTGCAAAACCCCCCTGAAAGTTGTGAGATATGTAGAAGGGTTAATGGGGCTTGTGTTTACAATCCCTCACTTGTGATTTCATTTTCCGTCCCTCTCCTTTACAACCGAAATACTTGAATCCTATTCCTTTTTATGCCCAGTATACAAGTATGTAAATCTATGGAATGAAATTTCATTTGCCTATGATATCAGGAATTGCATGAACAAATCCTTCCCCAACTTTTTAATACTCAGCATACAGAATGTTGGAGGATGTGTTTTAAGTACCCTCAGAACCTCTATTAATAGTCTAGGCAGCTAATGCTTTGCACTAACACAAGCAACTGAGAATTTTTCATTGTGAACTGTGTCACTGCTACCCTTATTGTAATGTGAGCTCTTAGGAAAAACTTGGGACAGTGGTTAAGTCACTCTATCTGAGTTTGGTTTCGTCTGTTTAAACTGCATGAACTGTCCAATATAGCATTAATAAAAGGAGCCTTGCATTTCCAATTGTTATTTATGGTGGCTGTGATATACTTATGTTCTTATTGTCCGTTTTCACTATTATTCTTGTGGTTGGTATCTCTCTTACTTTTCCTCATTGGTATGATTAATGGTTTTACCACAATACCACTGGATGGATTTATTGGCTGTAGGTCTTTTCCTCTTGGATGCACTTCTGCGCTGTTCGTGTTTTTGCAGAGAGCATTCTTAGATACGGATTGCCCCCATCTTTCTTGGTAGGTACTTCCTTATGATAATCCATGGTTCACATTTATTCATTTGTCTTTTGACTATGATTGGTTCTTGAGATAATTTCAGGCTTGTGTTCTATCTCCATCTAACAAAAGTGAGAAGAAAGTACGATCAATTCTTGAAGGTTTGTGTGACGCTGCAAACAGGCAAGTCAATAAGCTTATTGCTGAGCGTTTAATGAAGTGAACCTAGGGCCATAAGTGACTGGTATAGATGAAGATGTCTGTTCCTGGTGGGACCTTGTACGAGTGGCATTTAGGATGGATAATACGTCAGTTATTATTTTGGACTATTGGTATCAAAACTGAAGCTGGGATAACTTGTTACTCTTATTCTCATAACCATAGCATTGTTGGAAAACTTTAGATATAGGCTTGATTTTAATGTTGAATTTAATGATGCTCTAGTTTTCCTGATGTTTTCTGCGATTTTCAATTGCAGTGTGTACTGGAAATCCGAAGAGGAAATTGGAGGCATGGCAGGTCTAGCTGGTGAGGCAGACGCTCATCCCTATGTCTCCTTCACGATCAATATTGTTTGATCAATAGTCTTATTCCTTTGTTTACTGAAAATTCTTAGTCCCGTGATTTAATCTGATGGCAATAAATGAACGGGAAACGAAGGTAATGTATATTATAATTTATGGCTCGATTCTTTGGTTATTTGTAATCAGCCTTGGGAGATCCAGGAAGGTTTTGGTGGGTTATGAGTGTTGCATTTGGAATGCACTTGATGAACTACTTAATTATTCGACCATACTCTTGATGCGATCTGCAGAACAGTTTTTTTTTTATCTCCAGAAAAATAAGAGCTCTCTGGCTTTTATAACTAGTGTTATTGTTTGGTTAAGTAACGATGAAAAAATAACTGAACCTACCTAGAATCGTCTGAGGAGAGTGACTGAACAAACCTAAAACCGTTTGCTTTTCTTCATGGTCTGTAATGTGGCAAATGTACCAAGAAGAAACTTTGGGCCAATCTTGGACTTGCCTAATTGGGCCTCAAGCAAATTCAAACTGAACTTGAAGACCAGTCAATTTGGACATGAGGCTCATTGGGGGTCCATGTGTATTCTCGGACCAAGGCCCATTCAATAGAAGCGGCCGCTTAATTAGGCCTAAAGTCAAGTCAAAATTGTGCTGTAAGCCTTACTCAGCAGTTATTTACAACAAGATTTTCGACTCAATGCACACACTTACTTAATACACTACATTCTTTTTGTAATATACACACATTAATTTTCTCAAATTATCCTTTCTTATATACTAATCACACGGTACACACTTTAACTTTTCCGTTGAGGCTTAATGGGCCTAGCCAGACTGCATCAAAGATGCATACACCATGCAACCCCAACACCGCCGTCCAACCCCAAACACTGTCCTGAACCACCATATCCTACCCAACGCCTCCATCCAACCTTAAATGTTGCACAACATACCCCAACACCGCCGTCTAACCCCAAACACTGTCCTGAACCACCATATCCTACCCAGCGCCTCCATCCAACCTTAAATGTTGCACAACCTACCCCAACACCACCGTCCAACCCCAAACACTGTCCTGAACCACCATAGCCTACCCAGCACCTCCATCCAACCTTAAACACTGTCCATAACCACCACCAAGACCTAGACCATACTTACTTAACGTAAAACCCCGTTTTGAGTCATCACTATGACCCAAAGACCAGTTGCAAGACATGAATCAGTTTCTACTTTGAGAATTTTCCTCAAGATTGGGACTCCAAGGCTCTAACTCGTGTTCTTAAGCTTTATGGGCAAATTAATGATGTCTATGAACCGGCAAGGAGAAACAATAAAGGAGTTCGTTTTGCAAAAGAAGAAAAAGAAAAGCAATTTTGATAACAACATGCAAACGTGATAATCTTAAGAGGCAAGGAGAAGAGGATGATTATATTAGGGTTACGGAGTTTAATTTAAAATGTAATTGTATTGAGTAAAAAAATATGGGTGCAAAAAGTAAGTAGATTTTAAGATAATTTTACATAAGGATGATTTGGTAAAATTAAATATTTTTAAAAAAAAAAGTGTGCTCAATGAGTCGAAGTTCGTGTGCGAATATTGGCTCCCTATCTATGCCTCTGGGCAGATATTGGGCTTTGCCAAATTGGCATCAAGCCATTTGAAATGAGGCTTCAAGACCAGTCGATTTGGATCTAAAGCTTATTTAAATTGGGCTTTAAGGCCCCTGTGTTTAAAGACAGAGGCCCATTCAAGAAAGACACTTCTTGGGCGGAGCTTACCTTTATGGAATGGATGCATTGCCATTCGAATTTGTGAAAGGAATCCATCCCGCTACATATGGATTTGGAAGAGCCGTGCTTTGACTTGCGTGTTCTCTTTCTGGAGCTACATTCTTTTGATTCAGGCACAATTGTTGAATGGAGAACAACAATAAGGCTGCTTCTTCCTGGTCTCCAGATAGTCCTCATAGGCTCCCAGTATCTCTCGATGGCTACAGACGACTCTATCAGGTCAGTATTTCCCCGTGCATTCCTGTGTCACTCAAAGTCTTTTCTTTGAACCCAACTTCATTCCTGACTGAGAAATGATAATAGAAATAACAATAACAATCAACGATGATCACAACTACAAAAATCAGCCCAAAACGTAGAACAAGTGCCGAAGAAATGATTAGCTTTTACCTGGTGGTCTGTTATATCCCGTCCCCCAGCTTGTAAATTGGCTTCATCTAATCCTTGGCAAAAAACGCTGCAGTATTGATTCACCCAACTTCTGCAATCTGGCAACTTGTAGGTATGGAAAAGAGAATGAAAGCTATCACGGACCTCTTGGAAAAAGACAACGATTCTTCTCTGCAGAAAGCCAACATTTATCACAGGAAGAGGACAGAGCTGAAGCAAATGCAAATGCTTGAGGAGTTGATCAAATTTTTCTCGCTTCGGCGGAAGAACATGATCAACTGAGGTCAAAATTGCATCAAGCCACTAATTCAGGGTCTTCATCCTCGAACATTGAAAGTACTCAAGATGATGCCAGCAACAAGAAGCAAAGAGTTATAGGAAGCTTTGATGATTCCAAACTTAAGGGCCTCTAGTCCCACTTGCAATCACTATATGATAATTCCAGTCTTGAATCCTACAGTGCAACCTCTGACCTTGAAAATCTGAACAAGCCAGTGGATCTACTAGCATCAACTGTATCATGTATGAAGAATTCCACACCAGAACTTGAAGATAGATATGATATAGTGGGAAAGGAGAACACTTGTGTTGTTGACGGGGATACTAGTATCAAGATGAACGATTTTCAGGACGCTCAGGCTGCACAAGAAGAGTTCCCAGTAGAAAGCTATGAGTCACAGAACATATGGTCCAAACTAAACCACCAATTTGCGAAGCTCATCGAAGAGAATCTGCAGCAGCAGGCAGAATTAGCGAGGAGAAATATTGAAAAGAAAGTTGCCGTTAAAAGGCTTCAGCTAGAGGTAGAATGCATAAAAAGGCAGAATGCAGCTCTCCAGGATTGTCTCGTATACTCAAAAGTCCATGTGAATCAAAACAAATTGCAGAGATCAAAATTTTGGGGAAAAATTGTGGGTAATTTCTTTGGGGGTGGTTGTCCATGATTTGCCAGTTGCTTTCTTCTTGCTGTATGAAAAGAATCAATCTTCAATATAAAGCTATAAGCTTGTCTTCTAGATGACTTCTGCAGTATATAATGTTTGCTATAACTTCCCCTTGATTTATAGCAACATATTTTCATCCTTATGTGGCTTCTTGCTCAATGAGACATTTAATCTAGTAAGAATGCAGTAGCAGTTGGAGATCTAGCTATTGGCACGGATCTCGACCAGTAATTCTTGATATCTGCATATCCTAGATACTTCAGGCTTGAATAAACTAATTCCTATCCAGATCACATTTATATTAATGTGATAATGAGTGCTGCCACCAATAGCTATACTAATAATCAGAGACAGTAGTCAGCATTACCTACTCCAGAAAGCAAATACATGAAACTGATAGCTTTGAAACAAGAGTCTTTTTCAAATCAGCAACTAGGTGAAAGTTGACCCTCAGTTTTGGCAGCTCAATGATGAATTGATCACCTTGTTACAGGCATTAAAACTACTAAGAGGGTTGCTTGAGAATATGATCTTCCAATCAAAGGATAACATGAAGGTCAGGTAAGAACTGCCAGTGGCATGGCATCAGCACACTATTATTCTAAATGGGCTCTCAATTTCTGCCAATTCTGTGTTTGATGTATTCATAGCCATAGATCACCAATAATCTCCACAAGAACAAGATCCATCCTTAAAATGATGAAATCTCTTAGAATCTCTAACCACAATTTCCCTATTGACAATCCTTGAAATGAACTTTATCACAGTGTGACAGTCACTACAAACCCTAAGATTCTTAATAACCTGGATGGTTGCACCAGGAACAGAATTCATTATTCCAAAGGCAACAGCTAGCTTCTCACTGTGCACTCTCAAGGTAATTTCCTTCTCTTCCTCATCAACATCGTGAAGAACTGACGCCATATTGGGGACATAGCCAACCTCCAGTAGCTTTGCACTAAGTTCCTCCAAATACTCGTAGATCTTCTGATGTTGAGGATGCTCTTGATCCCCAACCAAGAAAGTGTGAACTCTTCCTTTCAGTTCAACCAAACTGAAGCCGGGTGGTTTGACCAGTCCACGACTCTTCATGAGTATTCTCATCCTTTCAGCATCTTTCCACCTTCCAGCCTCGGCATATATATTTGAAAGCAAGACATAGTAGCCACAATTAGTTGGATCTAAATCAAACAATTTCCATGCAGAAATTTCGCCAAGTTCTACATTCTTGTGAATCCTACAAGCTGCCAAAAGAGAACCCCAGATCACAAAATCAGGCCTAATCTTCATTTTCATTACCAAATCATAAGCTTCACTGAGACGGCCAGCACGCCCAAGAAGATCGACTATGCATCCATAATGCTCAAGACCAGGATCTAGGTTGAATTGGTTGCTCATGGCATTGAACCAATGCCACCCTTCCTCCAATAGACCAGCATGACTACAAGCAGCAAGCACTGAGACAAAGGTTATATAGTTCGGTTTCACCCCAGTCCTGATCATATTATAGAAAACTTCCAGAGCTTCTTTGGCAAGGCCATGCATCCCATATCCTGCAATCAATGCAGTCCACGATCTCACATTCTTCTCTTTCATGCTATCAAATGCTTTCTTAGCCATTTCAACCCGACCACATTTGCAGTACATGTCAATTATAGAGGTACCAACAATAACATTATCCTCCAAACCCATCTTAAGAACCTATGAAAGATAAAAAGTTGATAGAGCAACAAAAATGTTAGGTACAGGGGAAATAAAATTACCTGAAGTACAGGGTAGCTAGTATCAAAAATTAATGGGGGGCATTGTCAATTACTTTACCGGAGCAGGCATGTGGATGTCAGCACAGCGAGCAGTGCATAAATGCAAACAATAAGTCATACTAATTTATGAAAAAAAAATTATACACTTTGGCAGGTAAATAAGGGACCTGATCATGTACACACTTGCCAACTCGCAGAGCCCCAAGATGTGCACAAGCCGACAACACAGTTGACAATGTCATGGAGTTGTACTTGACATCGCTCTCCTCAATCATGCCACGGAAAACTTCCAAAGCTTCTGCAGCCAATCCATTTTGTGCAAACACCGCAATCATCGAATTCCAAGAAACTCGGTCCTTTTCAACCATCCCATCAAACACCTTTTTGGACACTCCCACCGCCCCAAATTTCGCATATGCATCGACCAAAGTATTTCCAACTCCCAACTCCCCGTCAAATCCCTTCTTTATGACAAACCCATGAACCGCTTCAGTCAATCCTTTCTGTGGAACTCGAGCACATGCTGATAAAAGAGAGACCACAGCAACTGAATCAACGGAAACCTCCCCTAGTCGATCGTCCTGAATCAAGAACTCTTTAAAGAGCAGCAAAGCCTCAAGTCCATTGTTGTTTTGCACGTATCCAGTAATCATGGACGTCCACAAGACAACATTTCTCTGGGGAGTTTCATCAAACAGTTTTCTTGCATCCGTCAAGTGGCGACATTTGGCATACATATCAATCAAAGCCGAGGACACAAAAAGGTCGGAGTGAAAGCCGAATAGAAGCGCTTGGAGGTGAGTTTGTTTACCAGAGAGGAGATCGAGGAGAGCGGAGCAGGATTTGATGGCGCAAGGGAAAGTGGACCTGTTGGGCTTGAGAGCGAGCTTCCGCATGGATGCAAAAGCTCGAAGTGCCTCGAGGGAGTCTCCTGAACGCGCGAGGTCGGCGATGACAGAGTTCCAGGAGAAGACATTGGTCTTATCTACGTAGTTGGTAAACCAGGAATTCAGGTTTCGGTTGGTGGTGCTGGCTGTGATAGTTGAGTAACAGCGGCGTGGAGAGCTTTTGGAATGATATCTGGGAAGAAGTGAAGCAGTGTTGGGAGGGGGAGTCCTCATTTCATTCATTCCGTTTTGGGCTGAATTGGGTAGTTATAGTATTAGTTACTAGTTAGACCCTCCTCGTTCAGCCTAACTTGGGCTGGGTTTCTGATGATGACCCAATTTGATTCACGTCAAATGAAATGAAAAGAAAAGTAGGGTAGACCAGGATTACGCCCACCATTCGTGACGGCGTTTTATTATGTGCTGGCGCTGCTATGATTTTATATGGATCGATGTCTAGGGTAAAATTTATCATCATCTGAACAAGCATTGCATCATCGATAAGGCAACAACAATAAGCATGAAAATGCCAGTATGCTATGTACTTCCAGTCCAGTAGAGACAAAAACAAAAACAGCACCGTCACAAGAGATTGATTAATTAAGAAGAAAGAACATAATGCCAGACTGCATGTCTCCAAGAGAAGGAGTCAAGCCTGAATTTTTCCCTTGTGATCGACAATCCACATATTTTTAACTTGTCTCATCTTGCAAACGCAACCCAGGAAGCTCATGCACCCTTCTGGATATGATAAATACCGAAAAAAAAAAACAAAAGAAACGGAGACTTTCTCTACTCTACATATATATATAATGAATGATGAGAGAATGAATATTGAACACAAACCAATGAGCAACAGATCGATTCCTTCATAATAGTAAAATGCAAAATTGAAAACTCTGTGACAATCACAGTCCCATTGGACTGGAGTTCATTAAAACAGAGAAGGAAAAAAAATTTCATCTTCACTCTCTGCTGTCCTTCAAGGGAAAGAATTTGGACAAAGCTCTACCATGATAGCGAAGAAGGCAGCTTTGACTGAAATGACTTTCAGCTACATTCTGCTGTATCGTTTAACCGTTTAATCCGCCATCCTGTTCTCCACGAATGCTGTAGCACTGCCACTGAAGAATCTTCTATGCAAATTTTATGCATCATTACTGGGCTACACCCAAGGAGGCCAGTAACGAGACGCTTAATAGGCGCCTGTTAAAGTTATAAGTCCTTTTCTTGTAATTAGTCTTAGTTCAAGTTAGTGTGGTCTAAGTCATCTAGAATTATGTAGAAGGGTAATATTGTCCAGAAGTCTCTAGGAAGTGCACGTGTAAGAAATATCTGTGTAAGTCTAGAAACTTTTAGACTCCTCTGTATAGTATAAAAGCCATGTAAAACCTTATTTGTAAAATAAGAAAAAAGAAGATAAAAAAAAAAGACGTTACTTCTACTTGCTCGATTGTTCTCTCCAATTCAAGAGTAATTATGATCTTTAACAGTGGTATCGGAGCTGTTCTTCTTGTGGGACTGTGGAAATTTGATCGATTGTGGTGAAAGAAGAAGAATTTCAGAAGACCCAAGCCATGTCTGCAACAAATCTTCCAAATCCTCCAATCTTTTCAGGTGAGGGTTACGATTTTTGGGCTGTTAAGATGAAGGCTTTTCTTAGAGCTCACAATTTATGGGATATGATTGAGATTGGGTTTGATCCCGATTCTCTGTCTGACTCTGCAACTATAAAGCAGATGAAGGATCATTCAGAACTCAGCCAGAAAAATTTTAAGGCCCTTACCTTCATCCACTCTTCAATCTCTGATAAGATTTTTACTAGAATTGTGGACATTGAGTCTGCAAAAGATGCATGGGAGAAGTTAAGGGAGGAATACCAGGGAAATGAAAGAGTTAGATCAGTTACGTTATTAACTCTAAAAAGGGAATTTGAATTACTAAAGATGAAGGATGGAGAGACAGTAAAAGAATATATTGATAAGCTTTCTGATGTAGTTAATAAGATGAAGCTGTTGGGAGAAAAAATTTCAGATCAAAGGACTGTAGAAAAGATTTTAGTTAGTCTGCCAGAAAAGTTTGAAGTTAAGGTTGCTGGTATAGAAGAGTCTTGTGACTTGTCAAAGCTCACAATTTCAGAACTTTGTGGCAAGTTACAAGCTCAGGAGCAGAGAATGAAGGTTAGAACAAAAGAAGTTACTGAAGGAGCTCTTCTAGCCAAGCAAAAGAATTGGAAGGCTAACTCCTCTTCTAGAAATAGCAAAGGACAGTCACAAGAAAAGAATTACAGAGGAAAAGTCGTTGAGAAGTCAGGAGAACCACAAAAGAAGGGCAAATTTCCACCTTGTGGAATTTGCAAGAAAACTGATCATTTTGAGAAGGATTGCAAATTCAAGAATAAGAATTCGCAATGTTGGCACTGTAATAAGTTGGGGCATATTTCTAGAGACTGCTGGAAGAAGCAGCAAGCTGTAGGGAAACAAAACCAAAGCCAACAAGTTAACTACATTGATGAACAGAAGCCTTCTCATGAAGATCATCTTTTTGTGGTACAAGAAGTAAATCAGGTTGTTGCTGATGCCATTGATTCTAGTCTCTGGCTACTTGATAGTGGCTGTACAAGCCACATGGCCAAAGATGAGAGCTTATTTGCTTCTCTAGATAGATCCTTCAGGACTAAAGTGAAGCTTGGTGATGGAAGAGTTGTTGAAGCACAAGGAAAAGGCATTGTGGCAGTGAACACCAAAAAAGGTACAAAGTACATCTTTAATGTTCTTTACATTCCCAACTTGATTAATAACTTGCTTAGTGTACCTTATATGCTACGAAGAGGATATGTCTTACATTTTGAGGGTTGCTATTGCACTATTTTCAACCCTAGTGGTGAAATAGTGGCAAATGTGAAAATGAATGGCAACAGTTTCTCCTTGAGGTGTTCATCTGCTGTGCATTCATCATGTGTTGCCAAAACTGACATTTTAGTTTTGTGGCACAAAAGATGTGGACATTATAATTATAACTCTTTAAAGTACGCTTTTAATAAAGGCTTCGTCAGAGACTTAGAAGCTATAGAAGAGTCTGGGGTGGTTTGTGAGGCTTGTCAATTAGGCTTCATAGAAAAGAATTTTCTACAAAACTAGCTTGGAGAGCGAAAGAAAAGCTTGAGCTGATACACACTGATGTGTGTGGCCCCATGAGCATTGAGTCTTTTAGTCAAAACAGATACTTGATAGTTATGATAATACCTACTGTTTTTGGTAGAAATATCCCCCTCTTAAGCTTTCTTTTGATAAATAATGAGTGTATTTATGTGTTGATTTGTATTTTGATAGGTTGATTGCGATTTGGATGAAAAGCGACGGAAAAAGGGCTGAATTGAAGAAAATGTCCACCGACCTTCGTATGTTCAAATAGTCATAACTTTCTATCACGTTATTGGAATTGAGCGCAACAAAAGGCATTGGAAACTAGACATCTCAAGCTTTCCGTAGAATCTAAAATCATGCAAATCGGAGGTCATATGGAGAAGTTATGGTCATTTGAATCATGTGCCTAGGGGTAACGCGCCTAGGCGCGCGCCTAGGCGTGGCGCGCCTAGGCGCACAAATTGTGCACGCCCAGGATCACTCCTGCACGCCCAGTCCAGAGAGTTGGACTTGAATTTTAAGTTGTGCACGCCTAGGATCACGCCTAGGCGTGCGCCTAGGCGTGAAAACAACGCGCCTAGGCGTGAAAAGCAATTTTCTGAGGTGTTTTAAGTCGCGATTTGTCCGAGCTACGGGAGACTTGGAGACCTAAAACAGATTTCTGGAGAGCGAAAACAGAGGGGGAAGGTGATTCTTGGAGCTAGGAGGAGAGATTCTTCAACTCCACTTGGATCTACTCAACTCATTGGGTTTATTCATGCCTTTCTCATCTATTCTCTTGTGTTTTTCTCTCATTATTTGTAACTAAACCTCTTGTGCCAAGGCTAGGATGAAGCCTTGGGTTTGATGACTTTGTTTATGACTTGATTTACATACATATGAGTTGATTTGGGTATAAATCTTGTGTTTCTATGTTTGATTGCAATTTCTTCATGCTTGTGGTGTTTGGCCAACACTTTAGGTTTTTGGATGAAATTGTTTGGAGAATTTGCTTAGACAATAATATGTCAAGTAGCTTATGCTTCTTGAAACACTTGATTATGAATGTGTCTCCCTTTAATTAGGTGACAATTTGTATGAATCCTAATCTCCATAGAACTTCATGAATTCCTATGCATGTTTAGACCAATAGGATGGCTAGAATGTATTTAGGAATATCCGACCTAGACCAATAAGATGGCTAGTAATCGATTGTAGGGAGATTTGGCTTAAGTGCGCTAAAACCAACTTAGGTACGGATTCGTTATGCCCGAATTAGCAAATATGTGTGTGAATTTGTGTCATTGCAAGTCATTTCCCAAGGGGGATTCCAAAGCCTTGGTGTTTATCTCATTTGCATTAGTTACATCCTTATTCAAAGAAAATACCAAAAATACTTTATAGAAAAGAATTTTCTATAAAACTAGCTTGGAGAGCGAAAGAAAAGCTTGAGCTGATACACACTGATGTGTGTGGCCCCATGAGCATTGAGTCTTTTAGTCAAAACAGATACTTCATTCTGTTTATTGATGATCTAACCAGAATGCCCTGGGTATTCTTCTTGTGAGGCTTGTCAATTAGGCTTCATAGAAAAGAATTTTCTACAAAACTAGCTTGGAGAGCGAAAGAAAAGCTTGAGCTGATACACACTGATGTGTGTGGCCCCATCAGCATTGAGTCTTTTAGTCAAAACAGATACTTCATTCTGTTTATTGATGATCTAACCAGAATGCCCTGGGTATTCTTCTTGAGTAGCAAGGCCAAAGTCTTTAATATTTTCAAAAAGTTTAAGGCTCTTGTGGAGTCACAAACTGGTTTGAAGATTAAAACTCTCAGGTCAGATAATGGGAAGGAGTACTCTTCTTCCAATTTTAAGGAGTTTTGTGATGAGGCTGGAATTGATCATCAGTTTACTGTGAGCTACACACCTGAACAAAATGGTGTATCTGAAAGAAGAAACAGAACAGTAATGGAGATGGCTAGATGCATGCTAATGGAGAAAAAATTACCCAAGGAGTTCTGGGCAGAAGCAGTATACACTACTATATATCTCCTAAATAGATTACCAACCAGGGCTGTTAATGGGATGACTCCCATTGAAGCATGGTGTGGTTCTAAGCCAGCTGTCAGGCATCTTAAAATATTTGGCTTTATTTGCTACACCTTTGTTCCTACTGCAAGAAGGAGTAAATTAGACGAAAAGGCAGAATTGGGAATTTTTGTTGGATATTCCTCACAATCCAAGGGATACAGAGTGTTCAACTTGCAAACCAAGAAAGTTATTGTTAGTAGGGACATTAAATTTGATGAAGAAGCTTACTGGGATTGGAATAAGGAAATTGTGGTGAACTCCTCCAAGCAACTTCCAGAGTATTCTCAAGCTGAAGGTGGCAGTAGCAAGTTTGATGTCTCTGGAACTACAGATGAAACATCAGTAAAGAAGTCTAAACCTGTATCTGAAGTCTATGAGAGTTGTAATCTTGTGCTAGAAGAGCCTACTTCCTATGAGGAAGCAAACAAGTACAAAGAATGGCAGGAAGCAATGAAGGAGGAAATCAGTATGATCAACAAAAATTCTACTTGGCAGCTGACTTCTAGACCTCAGAATCAGAATGTGATTGGAGTCAAATGGGTGTACAGGACTAAGTACAACCCTGATGGCTCTATAAACAAACACAAGGCAAGATTAGTGGTAAAAGGCTTTGCACAACAGCCTGGATCAGATTTTGGAGACACATTCTCACCTGTAGCAAGACATGATACAGTGAGAATGCTCATTGCCTTGGCTGCTAAGGAAGGCTGGAAAATCTTTCATCTTGATGTTAAATCAACATTCATTAATGGTTTTCTTGAGGAAGAAATCTATGTTGAACAACCTTCTGGATTTGTGGTGGGGGGCCAGGAGGAGATGGTTTATAGACTTACTAAAGCTCTATATGGACTAAAACAGGCCCCTAGAGCCTGGTATAGTAGAATAGATGACTATCTTCTGCAGCATCAATTCAGGAGGAGCTCAAATGAACCAACATTATATATCAAAGATGCTGAAAATCAGAATTTGATTGTCTCCCTCTATGTGGATGATTTTTTCATCACTGGAAGTTGTCCTGCATTAGTTGAAGAATTCAAATCAGAAATGAAGAAGGAATTTGATATGTCAGACCTTGGTGAGATGACTTATTTCCTAGGAATGGAGATTGAGCAGACTAATAAGGGCATCTTTCTTTCACAAAGAAAGTATGCCTGGGATTTATTAAAGAAGTTCAAGATGGAACACCGCAAAGGCTCAGTCATTCCATGGCAACAAATACTAAGCTATCTCAAGCAGATAATGAAGAAGCTGCTGATGCAAAGACTTACAAAAGCCTAATTGGAAGCCTATTATATCTAACAGCCTCAAGGCCTGACATGATGTATTCTGTCAGTGTGTTGTCAAGATTTATGCAGCATCCAAGTATTATTCATTTTGGAGCAGCAAAAAGGGTACTAAGGTACCTAAAAGAAACTCTAGAATATGGCATCTGGTATGAAAGAGGCAAGGGCAATGCACTAGAAGGGTATACTGATAGTGACTGGGTAGGAAATGTGGATGATTACAAAAGTACTTTAGGTTATGTTTTCTTTTTTGGCTCAAGTGTGTTCTGTTGGAACTCAAAAAAGCAAGATATTGTTGCTCAATCCGCTGCTGAAGCTGAGTATGTGGCAGCAGCCTCAGCCTCAAATCAGGCTTTATGGTTAAGGAAGTTGTTGACAGATATAGGACAACAACAAGGTGAAGTAACTGTCATATTTTGCGATAATAAATATGCAATTGCTATTGCAGAAAATCCAGTGTAACATGGCAGAACCAAACACATGAATGTCAGGTTTCATGCCATCAGAGAAGCTGAAAAGAATGGAGAAGTAAAGCTCTTGCATTGTGACTCAGAAGACCAGCTAGCTGATGTTCTTACCAAGGCATTACCAAGAAGAAAGTTTGAAATGCTAAGAGCAAGACTTGGAGTTACCAGAAAATGTCTTAAGGAGGAGTGTTAAAGTTATAAGTCATTTTCTTGTAATTAGTCTTAGTTCAAGTTAGTGTGGTCTAAGTCATCTAGAATTATGTAGAAGGGTAATATTGTTCAGAAGTCTCTAGGAAGTGCACGTGTAAGAAATATCTGTGTAAGTCTAGAAACTTTTAGACTTTTAGACTCTTAGACTCCTCTGTATAGTATAAAAGCCATGTAAAACCTTATTTGTAAAATAAGAAAAAAGAAGATTAAAAAAAAAAAGACGTTACTTCTACTTGCTCGATTGTTCTCTCCAATTCAAGAGTAATTCTGATCTTTAACAGCGCCACATAACTGAAAATGTCGAAACAAGATGAGACTGTAGACGAGGAGCTCCTGCCATTTAAATCATGGTGGTTCACTTCCTGGGGAGATATCTCATCCTCAGCCTCATAATCTCCAATAGTAGTCACAACTTGTAGCCTGCTCTTACCAGACTTCTTCCTTGAAAGCCCTTGCCAATGCCTATGGAGCATATCAGAGTAGTGTGGTTGTTGAGACGACCCTCTTGATCATGAATCGAGTTGGTTAGAGAATGGGAGTTTGGTTGTGGGAGCCCTTGGCTCTTATCATGATGATCCCGATTCGAAGCAAAATTCGTTCTCAACTTTTCATGTAATCCCAGAACAGTTTCATTTAGGAACTGAACCATTCTATATTCTACTTGACCAAGTGATTCTCCAGATGGAGCAGTGGGATCTGGATGGATACAATCAATTAAGCTTGGAGTTTAATTAAGCTTAGAGTTTCAGGCGTGTATATCTCTGAACGAAGGCACCCCTCCCAGTCACCCAAACTCATCTCCATAAGTGAATCTGAAGATTGGATATGTTCTTCTGCAAAATTCATCTCCTGCATTATTTTAGGGTTTAATATAACTTCAAGTAAATATCAGGGGGAAAAAGTCCAAGTACGCAAGTTCATTGTACACAAATCACCTAATCCAGGAGTTTCACCATCATTTAATTTCCCACAACGACAGACAATGCAATATCAAAGTTGCAGGTAAAAAGTTACGAAATCATTAATAAAATACTGAAACTTGAAGCTGAAATACTGAATTCACCTATACTCACAGTAGCAATGTAGCATTGCCTGTTTTTGCTCCACATAGTCTATCTGCCTGTTGGCAAGGCGGCTCCACAGGCTGCGGCTCCGCACGGCCAAACAGGTGAAATACCGCCAGCGGATCCGCTGGCCCATGCCAACAGATCCGTTGGCCTGAAAGAAGCTCGCATTTTTATACGTGGGGCCCATGTTATAATTATGTCTATGACTTTTTTATATAATTTAATATGGATCCCACAACTTTAATAATATATATTTAATACATTATTTAGTTTTATAAATAATTTTATGAGAAATAGTAAATATTTTGTCAATAAATTTAATATTTATAATTAATATTATAAAAATTAATTTAATATTTATAAAAAGAAAGAAAATACACATTAATAAGCTTAATATTTTACTTCTAACATTGATCCACTATTAATTATATTAATATTTTTTTATCAATATATGTAAAGATTTAAGTGCAAAATTAATCAAATCATTCATTTAATAAGAAAATGATTAAAAATTTATTATTAAATTTAAGATAATACTTTTAGTCAATAGTTTTTCCGCTAACGTCAATTTTTAATTCACCAAACACCCCACAGCATATTTAGCTCAGTTTTTTTTTTTACAACATTTCCGCTAGCATTGAAAATCAAACTTTCCGCTCTGCCAAACGGAGCCTATATCTCCGACGACTCTCCATGTTCTCCTTCCCCCGCCCCTCACGGAAAAACTTGTCCTCATATTACGCTTTTCAATGGCACAAGCATTGTCAGACATATATTTTGAATTACCAATGAGCAATGATATGATTCACAATTTGCTAATGAACCAATATATTAACAAAAGGACTTACTAATTCATCAAGGAAACTTGGCTTGTATTCTTAACAAACCTTTGTACTAAATTTCTCCCAAAAAGTCCAGCTCAAACTAGGAAGAGTTCACAAAATAACATGCTTTTGCACCAGTTCTTTTATGTAAGTCAAAAGACAAGATTAATGAGCTAAACATTGAAATTACAAATTATTACAAAGCCACCTATTTCTTATAATGAAATGTAAGTAGTCTCTACCACATCTCACCATGTTCTCTAATCTCATAAAAATCATCTGACTTCTACAATTGAACACTTTCAATAATCATGCACTATCGATCATCTGACTCATACTTCATTGCCTGCCTACACACGTACAACAAACCCTTTGCCGTACAAACCATTAATACATTTCCAGTTTGCCACCAGGCATGCTCACTTTTTAATCAAAGTAAGGTTGACATAGATGACAAGTAGTTGACGCATGGATAGTGCATCAACTACAAACTACTCTCATGAACAACACAATTATTGCTCAAATTACAGATATGTTCACTTCCCATAACAAGTAATACATATACCAAATACTTTTTAATGAAAATTCAAGCATCCATGGAAAATTCACAAACTACATACTATATAACTCAAACAGTCAGTGGCTTCATTAGCTGAATCTACTCAAAGCAAGAAAGTAAGCATGAGTTCCAGATTTCACTTTAAGATTTTGATATTTTGTAATTGATTAACTTCCTTTAACTCTATTAAATCCTCCAAACCACCGTCAAACTAAAGATCTCAATAAGTTTAGCTCAAAACTACCCGACAAACTGAAACAGCCATTGATCGAGCACGATCCAGCGGCGATGAGTATACTGCATGGAATGTCACCCTCTGCGAGTTCAAAAACACTGCAAGTGCTCTCGCTTGACGCTTCCCACTGGGTGTCAAGGAAGCCACGGGGCATCTCCCGCCAACCAAATCCGATTTCAGATTAAGCTCGCACTCGCCGTGACTTATCAAATAAACCTCCGTGACCGTCTGATTCTGATTATGATGATGATGACCCATCGAGTAGCTCCGCGAAAACACCGGAGGCGGCGGTGCTAGCACGTTGTACGGTTCCCACACCTTGATTGATGGCCCGAGCGGCGGCGTACCCAGTGTCGAGAGCTGAGGAGAGAGCGACGAAGCAGACGCGTGGTAGGGGAGCATATCCGGCTCCTGTTCTAAAACCCTCTTCACCAGATTGGGATCGGTTTTTGGCCTAAGGTAACCGTCGTGGTGGACATCCTCAACGTTGTCCTCCTCCTCATCTTCATATATATTTTTGATGATGTGAGGTGAGTGTTACTGTGAGGTGAGGTCGTAATTTAGTTTATAACACTAATATATATTTTAAATTAATATATCCTAATAACTTAATTATTTATTTTGTACTTTATAAATAATAATCCAAAAAATAAGATTAAACTATTATTTAATTAAATATTGTTCAACTTTAAAATAAATTGACATGCTTTGTTGTAATAATATGATGTCACGATTATAATTAGAAAGTCAAAAACTTAAAACTATTGTAATGCCACCACGTGTATAACTATGAGATAAAAAGAAAAAAAAACTTCCGTCATTTACGAGAGACGGAAGATCGAGTGTTGAAACAGTAATTTTCAGTGACTCTACCGCAACAAGAAGAAAAACATCTCTCAGTTGCTTTTGGAGCTATCGATATTTGGAGCGGTGTAGCCTCAGCGGACCGGAAAGCCAAACACCAAACTACTGTCAAACGATCGGTAGATCTCGTTGAGACGCGGTCAATGAGTGGTGACCGAAGTGCCAAACGGGTACATAGTTGCTTCACTCTTCTACTTGATCAATTCCAACTCCAACGGTAAAACAAAATATATTTAGGGTCCGTGGTAGGGTGGTTTGATTGATTTTCAATACTAACAAAAAAGTTGTGGGAAAAAACTAAACTTAAAGCTGTTAAATCTGCTCTGAGACGTAAATATGCTCTGAAGTGTTTGGTGAACTAATAGTTGATGTTAGTGGAAAAGCTGTTGACTAAAAATATTATCTTGAATTTAATAATAAATTTTCATAAATTTTTTATCATTTTGTTGTTAAAATTAATTTAATAAATATAATTTATTATTAAAATAAATTTAAGTATATTAGAATTTTTTATATCAAAACTGAAAATGTTAATTAGTCAAATAAATAAAATAATAAATCAATTGTAAATATTAATAAATGAATTTATTATTAGATTAATTTTAAGAATAAATAAATATCAAATTTTAAAATTACATTAAATTTTTAATCATTTAATTTTATTAAACTTATATTATTAAAATTGTGGGACCCATATTAGTTCTTGTAAAAAGTCAAAAAATTAATGATTATGTGGATCCCACAATTAAAAAAACTAAAAAAAATAATATGCAAAACATATCCGCTAGAGAAGCTTTTGCTGCATCAAACAGGCAGTTAGTTCGAGTCTTTGATTGGAGGCTACCCAACCATACCATCAATCCATCATGACACGATGCCGTTTTCCATTAGATGCGGGAACTTGAAACGACGCCGTTTGCTTGCATGCTATCATCATATTAAGTTTAATTTGTGATTGCCTTTTTTTTTTTTACATGCATCTTGTTTATTAAACCCATTGTGGTGTTGTGATGGTGGAGGCAAACCGTGAATATTAATCATTACTCCACTTTAAAATATTGATTATCCCGAATTTCATTGTGTTGCCTCCATATTAACACATTTTACTCTGTTTTTTTAAAAAATTTAAATTTTATGAACCAATATCTGCAGAGTACCTGATGATTTGATTGTTAATACTATAAGCTTTCTTTTTAAGTGTAGCAAGTCTTATAAATTGGACCCTTTGAGCCTCCCCTAAAAGACCTATTAAGAGAGAGAAGGGTTTGCCTCTATAAGACAGACATCCTCACATGTTTTAACTAATATGGGACATTTAGTTCAACACCCCCTCTTACTCATGAACTGGGTATCTGTGCCAAAGGCTCAACGAGTGGACTTTTTTCGAGGACGGGTGCACATCGGCCTTGCTTCGATACCATCTTATATATTAGGCCCTTTGGGCCTCCCCCTAAAAGGTCGATTAAGAGGGTTTTAGGCTTGCCTCTATAAGGCAGACATCCTCACATGTTTTAACCAATGTGGGACATTTACTCATAAACTGGGTATCTGTGCCCAAGGCTCAACGAGTGGACTTTTTTCGAGGACGGGTGCACACCGGCCCTGCTTCGATACCATCTTATAAATTAGGCTTTTTGGGCCTCCCCTCTCACTCATGAACTGGGTATCTGTGCCCAAGGCTCAACAAGTGGACTTTTTTCGAGGACGGGTGCACATCGGCCTTGCTTCGATGCCATCTTATATATTAGGCCCTTTGGGCCTCCCCCTAAAAGGTCGATTATTAAGAGGGAGAAGGGTTTGCCTCTATAAGGCAGACATCCTCACATGTTTTAACCGATGTGAGACATTTACTCATAAACTGGGTATTGGGCACGATGTGGGACATTTACTCATAAACTGGTATCTGTGCCCAAGGCTCAACGAGTGGACTTTTTTCGAGGACGAGTGCACACCAACCCTACTTCGATACCATCTTATAAATTGGGCCCTTTAGATCTCACCTAAAAAGCCTATTAAGAGGGAGAAGGGCTTGCCTCTATAAGGCAGACATTCTCACATGTTTTAACCGATGTGGGACATTTAGTCCAACAGCAAGTCTAAGAGAACGGAAGTAACATCACATGTATTCAAAGATTTCATTTCATTTCATACAACCATAGAAATTTTGTCAAATTGTATAATCATGATCCGTCTCTTTGGAATTCTTCACTGAGAGTAAAGGGAACTGTAAACAACAATGGTTTTTGGGAATTGAGTATTGCAGTCAAAACTGTATTTACTAATATTGGAAGCTGTAATTCACCAAAATCAATGTCTAGTTAATTTAAACAGACACACACACATATATATATAAGACACTGCAGTGATTTTGCATATTGCAGACACTACTTAAAATAGTAAAATTGAACTAGTAAGTTTAATTTCCCGTCTGACATTTGAATTCTGGTATGGAGAATCTGGCAAAGCAAGGTTTGAAGACGGAAATGCTGAACAAGTTATGGGACTGATTTAACCCAAATGGCGAAAGAGGTAAAATACTCTTCTTTGGGTCCATGACTCCATGTTAATGTAGTTTGGAAAGCAATACATATATATTACTCCAGTTGTGCATGACTGCTTGGTTTTTTGGTGTAGGGAAAATTAGATCCAGTCATCGGAAGGCAACAGCAGATAGAGCGTGTAATGCAGATCCTCTGCAAAACAAGAAAAAACAACGTACCCTTGTCTCACAGGTGATGCTGGAGTTGGAAAAACTGTGGTGGTAGAAGCACTGGCGTTAGGAATACTCAATGCAACAGTGCCCCTCCAACTGCGAAAAAACAAGGTTCAAATGTTGAACCATATTTTATTTTATTTTTATATATGGTATAACTTTTGTGCAATGTTACTCGATCAGGTTTTCGCAGTGGATATGGGGCGTCTAATAGCCGGTGCGTCTAATCGTGGAGAATTTGAGGAAAGACTATTGAAGGTGGTGGAAGAAGTGAAAGAGAGCAATGGAGAAGTGATACTTTTCATTGATGAACTGCACATCTTAATCGGAGCTGGCAGGGGTGGACAGGCTTTGGATGCTGCAAATATACTGAAACCAGCATTGGCCAGGGGTGAACTAAAGGTAGATGTACATGCATTATTCTCAGAAAACCTATAACATAAATAAAACCTAATTCATATTTGTTGAGCCTTGTGTTTTTCTTGATGCAGTGCACTGGTGCAACCACGGTTGATGAATACAGGAGATACATAATAGAGAAAGATGTTGCGTTAAAGAGGCGATTTCAGCCGGTTAATGTGCCTGAACCATCCCTTGATGAAGCCATAGAGATATTGAAAGGCCTGCGAAGAAAATATGAAGCACATCATAATGTCACATATGCAGATGAAGCCTTAATCGCCGCCGTCCACCTATCTAAACAATACATCAGGTCACTCTTTAACATAATTAATGCTTCAATTAATCACCATAAAATTCTCTTCTTTAATGCACGTACTGGCTAATTTGATTTTCTACTGCTGATCTGATTGTTCATTGTTGATCAAATTTTAATGCGTCTCAGTGACCTATTTTTGCCGGACAAGGCAATTGATCTAATTGATGAAGCTGGTGCAAGAATTCAGCTTCATCGAGGAACAAATTAACTTCATCAAGAGTTGTAACAGAGGAGGACATAAGAGAGATAGTCAGGAATACCAGTTGAGAAAGTGTCAAACAAAGATTCAGCCTTACTTCTGAACATGGCAAAGAAATTGGGAGATCATATTGTAGGACAAGAAGAAGCTCTTGAGTCAATCAGCCGTGCAATCAGACGTGCCCGAGCCGGAGTCAGAGACCCCAGCCGCCCCATAGCAAGCTTTCTATTTGTAGGTCCTACTGGAGTCGGAAAGACTGAACTAGCAAATGCCTTGGGCATTGAGTACTTTGGTTCCAAAGGGGCCATGATAAGAGTTGACATGAGTGAATACATGGAGAGACACAGCGTTTCAAGGCTCTACGGCTCACCGTCAGGGTATGTAGGCTACGAAGATGGTGGGCAGCTGACGGAGGCTGTTCGTGGCAGGCCTCACTCAGTCATCCTTTTCGAGGAAATTGAAAAGGCTCATAAAGAATTTTTCAATGTGATGCTGCAGATATTGGATGATGGGAGACTGACGGACAACAAAGGGAAGATTGTCGACTTTAAAAACACAATAATAATAATAATGACTTGAAATATTGGTCGTCATCCTCCTGGATTTGAGCAGGTGAAGGTTCAAGTGGCAGAGGCACTGGAAAGGAGTTTTAGGCCGGAGTTTCTAAACAGAATAGACGAGGTGATCGTGTTTAGGCAGCTGAGGAAGGTGGAGCTGAATAAGATTGTAGACATAATGCTGAGTAAATTGTATGAGAGGGTTTTCAAGGAGAAGAAGATAAGGTTGAGTGTGAGTGAGAAATTAAAGGAAAGGTTGATAGAAGAAGGATGGAATGAAATGTATGGAGGTAGACCATTGAAGAGGGCCATTACGAAAATGGTTGAGGACAAATTGGCTGAGAGCATCTAATGTAGAACCAAACCCAACACCTGTTGATTCCTAAAAATACCAAGAAATAAGGAAAGGTTGACAAGAATCCACCCACAAATCTTGTTGATTCCGTCAGAATACCAAGAAAAGGGAACAACAACACAGAGGTCAATTTCATATATTTTGTCAAAAACTATCGAATTACTCCTACACCGACACCACAAAAGGGAGCCCTAATGGGCATGGGTTCAAAAGAGCAAACTAGCACATGCCACAACCCAACACTAAGGGCCAAGACACAGACAAAAGAACCACATTTGACTTAAAGTCCGATAACATAACAAAATAAAGTTGACGCAAAACAAAGATTACAAAGTTCTCTGATCATATTTCTCCATGAATCCAGCAATTATCCTATCCACATCAGCATCATACAAGGAACTGTCGTGGAAGGAAACAAGGTGGCGATGGGCATTGATCATATGGACCACATATGTATGTCTATTTCTTGAAAGTTGAAAGTTGAAATTGCCGCTTCAAACTCTAAATAATAATAATACTACTGTAGACTGTAGACTGTAGACTGTAGTAGTAAGAAAGATTTAAAGGAAGGCAAACTTAGTTGTTATTTTTTTCATGAAAACGGAAACGGAGGACGACATGACATGACATGACATGAAAAATTGAAAATAAATAAATGGATGAAAAAAAAAAAAAAACAAAACGTGCCCCAATTCCAAATGGACAAAACAAAACACGTTCCTTTTTGTTTTTAGTGTTAGGTAGGTTACAAGGTTGTTTTGTCTTTAACTTTAAAGGGTAAGTGCGCCGCCCCGCGTACTCCTTTCTCCTCCTCTCATCTAGTCATCACTCCCTCTTTTCTTGAGGATGAGAGCGCCGAACCCACTCGCGCTTCTCTCTTTCTAAAGGAACTTGGATTGCTGACATTTTTCTTCTCAATTTTCCTTATTCCTAGTGTCGAAATCAAATAAATCTCTCTGGGAGCTCGGTCTCAGGGTAACATTTTCCTCATTTATTTTGTTTATCGTAATCAATTGTCTTCTTATTTAGTTTTTTTCATCGCCATGTACGAACAACAATGACCGTGTGATTTCATTTTTTATGGATCAATTCAAAATGGGGATGCAGATCGAGCTACCCATTATTGAAGCAGTCTTGTTGAGTTGGAAGAATTTTTTGCTGTGCTTAATTTGTCAAATTTGAGATCCGATAGGTTGAGGTGATTCAGAAAATGACGGCATCATTGCATTTTTGCGGTGTTAAAACCGGCGGCTATCTACTTCAGAAGACTCGCCAGCCATTCTTTTCTCGACGAGATATTGACCTTGCGGCTTCTTCGAAGCTGGCGAGTTTTGAATTTGGTAGAAGAACCAGAGGCCTTTGTGGAGGTAGGGCTTTGCGAGTTAGGTGTGAGGGAGGAAGTGTGGACTTGCTTATAAGGAACAAAACTGAGGAGAACCCGAGCTTTGGTGATATTGAGGCCGATAATCAACTGACTTGCGTTATGAAGTTTGGTGGATCGTCATTGGCATCGGCAGAAAGGATGAGGGAGGTTGCTGATCTTATATGTAGCTCCCCCAACGAGAAGCCTGTGATTGTGCTCTCTGCCATGGGAAAGACAACCAACAACCTCTTGCAGGTATAAATCCAAATTTCGTTTCTTTACAGTATCTTTTAGTGTTTTTGTTCATATTCCAACACATTTGGAATCTTTTGTGATGTTGGCTGCTCAATTACTAGGCAGGCGAGAAGGCTGTTTGTTGTGGTGTTACTAAGGTAGACGGTATTGACGAGTTGAGTTTTATAGAAGAGCTGCATCTCAGGTAAGAAACAATAAATTTTTCTTTGTTTTTTTTACTTGGTAAGGCAAGTTGTCCATTAATAAAGAGAAAGGGACAATGAATTCTTCTTGGTTAGTCATTGACAAATGAAGTTTGTAATTAAGCTCGTGGGTGTCATTTATTTTGTTTAATTGTTTATTATTTTTATACAGGACAGCTGATGAGCTTGGGGTCAACAGGTCTATCATTACAAGTAAGTATTAATTCTGGGCTAAGCAGACAATATATTATATGCGCTGGGCAAGAGAGAATAATTTTGTTTGCAAACAAGTAGTTGGAACTTGTTAGCACGCTTCATCAGATTATGCCATAATTCAAGAAGCACCTGCTTAATTCAATTCCCATAAAAATCTGTTTCTCTGTCCTTTACTGCTGTAGAGTGGTATTGTCGTCCTGGGAATTTAGACAGAAGCCAACTTGATATTTCTGGAACTTTATTCACTAAAATGAATTCATTGTGCTCTCGTTGCAATTGTATGAATTTGTTCATTATCTTATTGCCAAGCAATGTTTAAGGATCTAATGCCATCTTTTTTCCCTGGTCTTTGTTTCTTATTATTTGATTTACCTGCATACTTATTGGTGTTTGTGGTTGTGTAATGAAGTGGATTAATTTTGCAGCACACCTGGAAGAACTAGGGCAACTTCTAAAGGGAATTGCTATGATGAAAGAGTTGACTTTACGCACTAAGGACTACTTAGTTTCATTTGGAGAATGCATGTCCACAAGGCTATTTGCAGCATATTTGAACAAAATTGGTGTTAAAGCTCGTCAAGTATGTTGCGTATCTGCGATTATTTAATGGCATTCATGCTATATACTATTGCTATTGATACACACACCTATACTTCGAAGAAAGTTGTTCAAGTGCAAATATATTGTAATCCCTGTATATATGTTATTCTATTGTTTCGTTTACCATGGTAAAATGCAATGATAGTTTATAGATAATTAAAGCAGTGAACCCTATTGCAGTATGATGCCTTCGAAATTGGTTTTATAACCACAGATGACTTCACAAATGGGGACATTCTCGAAGCTACTTATCCAACTGTTGCAAAGATGTTACATGGTGATTGGATTACTGATCCTGCAATTCCAGTTGTCACTGGTTTCCTTGGGAAGGTCTGTCAACTAGCGAGTTAACTTTTTTTTTATTTTTCCTAAAAATTTTAAAATATCAGAACTACAATTTTCCTGTAGCTGTTGCATTAATTATCTGTGATTTTCTTTCTTCTTGGTGATTGTCTGACTCTAGGGCCAGAAATCCTGTGCCATTACTACATTGGGTAGGGGTGGTAGTGATTTGACTGCCACAACAATTGGAAAAGCATTGGGGTTGCGAGAGATTCAGGTTGGTGCAGAAACTGAAGTTTTGACTCTCTTGTTGTTAATTCATGCACAAGCTTCTTTAGCATCTTTTAGAAGCAAACCTTTTGTAATTCTTGAATGTGCTGCCAAGCTAATAACAAATGCATGCAAACCAATTTTTTTCTCTAATTTTGTAGAATTGATGGTTAGGACTAAACAAAATAGAAACTAATCGTTGTCTATTACAGGTATGGAAGGATGTCGATGGCGTTTTAACATGTGATCCAAACATATATCCACGTGCAGAACCTGTCCCTTATTTGACATTTGAAGAGGCTGCCGAGCTTGCTTATTTTGGTGCTCAGGTAATTGACTTCTCATCTAGTTTGGTTTTACAGATCATGGAATTTTTGTTTGTTATTCTTGTAGTTACTACTCGGCCTAATTTCTATTTGTTACTTGTGGTGTCTCTAATTTGTTGTCATTAATAAATACCTTTATTGCCAATAAACTCTATTTTTTTTAAAAAAAAATGACAATGATAAGGAAAGGATAAAGGAGAAAACTTCTACGGATATCTGAATCCTATAGTTCCATTTAAAGTTGATGAGGATTCACGATTTTCTGAAAAGACTTCCTGCTTTTGGTACCTGAAAAACTACATTGATCTGGCATAATTTGTTAAATTAGATATATGCATACACTGTAATGCAGACAAGACTTTAGCCCTGTAAATTAGATATATACAAGGCTTGACAAGCATTTAGCTGGAGTATTTAGGTGGAGTGTGGTTACTAGTCTTGCATTTTCTGTCTGGGTACTATGTTTGCTTGACCTGTAGCAGTAACTTTGTCAATTGTACTCCTTTTATCAAACCTGCAAAAGACGTGAATATTTGGTATTCCGACCTGTGGAAATATGTAATAACCTGATTGTTCATGGATTCCCTCAATAAATGGTATGGAAAATGTTGACGAAAGCAGAATATGAATGATAAAACAAGGTCAAGTCCTGCAACTAATCATTTTGTCTTTTCGCAGGTCCTGCATCCTCAATCAATGAGGCCTGCTAGAGAGTGTGACATTCCTGTGAGGGTAAAAAATTCTTATAACCCTAATGCACCAGGAACTGTCATCACCAGGTCAAGAGATATGAGTAAGGTTTGTAGCAGTTTATTTAACAAAGAATTGTCATTGACTCTGAACATAATTGATTGTTACTTTATTATTTGCAGGCAGTACTAACCAGCATTGTTTTGAAACGGAATGTTACTATGTTGGATATTGTTAGCACTCGTATGCTTGGTCAATATGGCTTCCTTGCAAAGGTAAGAAACCTAATTTTTAAATGCGTTCTCTGTCCTCCTGGTGTCTGGATTGTTCTTAGAGGTATAATCCAATAAGCATACTATAATTCCTTGCAGGTTTTTGCAATATTTGAAGACTTGGGCATATCAGTAGATGTGGTGGCCACTAGTGAAGTCAGTATTTCCTTGACACTGGATCCTTCAAAACTTTGGAGTAGAGAGCTAATACAGCAGGCAAGCGTATGATACCATACTTCTTGTGCTTTGACTGCATACTTCTATACCATTACTCTTACTCTTTTAGTAGTACTTTGTTTTTGTTTTTTTTAATGTAGCAGGACCTTTCATTATTGATTTATTCACCCCCCCCCCCCCCCCCCGCGCAAATTCTGATTAGGTTAACAATCCTCTTTATACAGGAACTTGACCACGTTGTAGAAGAACTAGAGAAGATTGCCATCGTTAATCTCCTTCAGCGAAGATCAATTATTTCTCTGATTGGAAATGTCCAGAGGTCTTCGCTGATTTTGGAGAAGGTGCAGTCTTAACACATTTCTCATTTCTTTGATACAGTGCTCTAACTTCTTTTAGCAATACTAGTCAGGCTCACTGTGAATGTCGTTATGGCTATCTTTTTTGGTTGCCCGAATTCATGACTTCACAGATTTATAAAAGCATGTGGATGTGGATTGTATTTTTACTTAAGATTTTGGGAACCTTGATACCTAACAATGGGTTTGTTTTGCTGAAGCCACCATCTAGTTATTTTGTTTTGCTTCTTTTTTTGTAACCAGTTTCATATCTGTTATTCCAATGAATTTGATGGCAGGCATTTTATGTACTTCGAACCAATGGAGTCAATGTTCAGATGATCTCTCAAGGCGCATCAAAGGTCTCTCCTACTTAATTCTATCTATCATATCTTCTTTTCATTCATGCTACGTCAAGGTTGGTTGGGCAATTCAACTTTTGAATGTAACAGATGCTAAGCACTTTTGAATGCTTGGCAATCAGCCCTGAAATTGGAGATATTCTCTTGAAACCGTAAAGCATATGATGTTTTAGAAAATTGAAATAATGGGACAAAATCTTGTGTTCCAGACGTCTATTTGCTACTTATTAGTGCATTCGTGAGTTTGGCTGCTCTGTACCTTGTAACTTGTCTATTTGGTATTGATACAGATTTGGACTGTACTTGTGCTACTGACAGTTTTTGGTTTTACTTGTTAGGTTAACATCTCAATGATCGTAAATGACGATGAAGCAGAGCAGTGTGTCAAGGCACTTCATAATGCCTTCTTTGAAAGTGATGTTACTGAATTAGATGAGGAACACGGATCTGAGAATGGTTCTGTGTCAGCATTATCAAATGGTCATTGATGAGCATTTATAATTTTGCTTATTCAATCTATTATTAGGGGAAGCTTCGTTTGCCGTCTTGGTCGTGATTAGCAGCAAATGAGGCATGCTATCTGTATCGGGCTTCAGATATATGAAATTGTGCGTGTATTGTGATGGCTTAGTTTGACTTTGATTCTTTCTTCAATTTTTTAATTAATTGCCATCAATCTAATTTAATTTAGCTTACGACGCTCTTCTTCTCTCTCTAGCTTATTGGAAGTAGTAGCTGCTATTGATGATTAATACTCTATTTTTCTCTTGATCCAGTAAACTAATTACGTACTTGTAATGCAAATATAGTTTGAAATTGTTGTCACAGCTTCCATGAGAATCTTATTATGTATGATACTCGGAACCTCTATTCCTGCTAAATATATCTTCGTATAATCAATCAATCATACGAGTCATTCCAGTGGCTAAGTGACAGAGTGGCAGTGAAGATCCGGTCCTGGAATTTTAACTCCCAGTCCAAATTTTTTTAAAATCTTTCTAACTTCTTCTCTCAACTTTAGATAGGAGAGCCTGCTGTGATTCGCTTCCAACTTGTGAAGAGACACTTGCCGGTTCCTCTAATATGTGGGGTGTGTTTGGACCAAATGGAAACAAATACTCATATTCTGTGTTGTCCTCTGGCTTCTCGAGTTTGGGCTTTGATGGGGGTGTCGAATCTCCTTGTGGTGTAACCTGGTGAATCTTTTTTGGACTGGTTTAAGGGGCTACTGGGTAGCACAGATTCCGCCACTATCAACAAGGTGGTGGTAGGTCTGTGGTTGCTTTGGTTTAACAGGAACCGAGTTAGAATGGATGGGACTTGTGGGACTCCTGAGATGGTAATGCAGGGTGTTAACTCTTATGTAGTGGGTTCCCTTGTTGATGGTAGGGAGCAAGGTAGGGGGGTTGTGATTGAGGAGAGATGGAAACCACCTTGAGGGAGTGTAGTGAAGGTAAATTGTGATGCTGCGCTCTCTCCAGGGGGTGTGGGTTTGGGGATAGTTATTCGTGATTGTGTTGGTGATGTGTTGGGGTCGGCAATGAAACGGGGCCTCTCTGCGCAGGATGTGGTGCAAGCTGAAGCTGAGGCTCTTATCTTCGGAATGCAAACAGCGTTAGATATGGGCTTTCGGGAAGTTTTGGTTGAAAGTGACTCGTCAATTGTTGTTCAAAATGTCCTCTCTGTCCAACCATGCTTTATATCAGGCGGAGCTTTTATTGAAACAGCTCGCTACTTACTATCCCAGTTCTCTAGGATGCATGTTAGTCATGCCAGAAGGAGTGCTAACCAAGCTGCTCACGCTATGGCTAAGTTAGCTCTCCAGGCTGATCAAGATATTTTCTTGATTGAGGAATGCCCTCAATCTGTTGCTCGAATTACTTTACAAGATGAACTTTTGATTGGGTGAGTTATAAATTGATGTTTTTATCAAAAAAAAAAAAAAAACTATAGATAGGAGTCCTTTATTAAATCAACAAGGTTCCATAACTATATGCAAAGAAACACACAGAAATGATATGCAGCGATGATGAGTTGTATTAATTCAAATCAATGTTACATTAAAACAAAGGGCCCTGTTAACTATAATAGTGCTGAAAACTGCTCAATGGAGGAACTATCTTCGACTTTTATCTTTTGAATTTGTTGTTCATCGGGCCACTGTTGCTGAGGTTCCTTGGGGCTGTTATTATCCTCCAAGAAAAATTTGCGGTACAAGAATTGCAACACCTCTACCCAAAAAGACCCTCTCACCAAGAACCCGCAACAAATTGGCAATGCTCAATCCAGTTTGCTGACAACCAGCCAAAGTGCAAGAATACAATGAGCACAGATAGAAATCGCTTATTCCTCAGATTTTAAGGAATGCCTCACACAGACCAGATCATCCAATTTATTGCCATCCATTTTATAAAGTGAGAAGACACCTTCCATTTGCATGTTGTGATCTCGAGCTTCCTTTCTTAGACTCTCAAAAGGCATTATTTCCCACTTATTATAGTTAGAAATCTTTCTGACATCACTCATATCTGAAGACTCAATCACCTATAAGAACAAGACAAGAAATGCCCCTTTTCAGGTTTAACAAAAGCAAGGTTTTCCAGATTAAAAAAAAAAAAAAAAAAAAACAAGATTTCGCATCCTGAACACTGCTCTACTTGTTTTGATAATTTGATTATGCTATTCTTGTGATTTCTTAAGCATCAACAACAAGAAATGGAACCCTAAACTCAAGATCATCTTGTCCTATTTTACACCACGCAAACCCTCCATACAAGATGGAAAGCTTCACAATAGACATACAAGATTGTAAGAGACGGCGTCTAAAATGAACATCTTTTTTTGAATGCAGAAGAAATTTTACTGAGGGCCACCAAGGAGGTGAAATCCAAAGGGAGAGAGAAATTATAAAGCCTGAGAAAGAAAAACATTAAGAGACAACCAAGCGACCATCAAACAAACCTTCTTGGAAGATCCCCCAGATTCAGCTGAAGCGGAAGTACCTGCTCATATGGAACATCAAATAGAGGTAAGGTTACTCACTTCTTGGAATAGGATCACACATAAGTTCTCCAAAAAGTAAAGAACGATGCTTAGGATCATACCATTAACTAAAAAATTAAAGCACTGAAGTAATAATTAAGATACTCAACACTAAAACCCTTAAACAATGTCATTGCAATCTGTCATATTACTCTCACATATAAAAAAAAAAAAATATCTGCTCTCTTCTCCTCTTGGAAAACTCAGAAGAGAAACACTCTAAACAAACTTATTCATGCCACCGAGTAACTGATTAAGGGTGCAACGAACACTCCGGTTTTGTTTAGCGGGAAAGTAGAACACAACTCGACCACTTTAAATTAGTTCCAATCAAAACAGGTAAACTAAAAACGCTTTTAAGTTTTGCTTTGCTAATTTCATTGTCCATAGCTTATAACTACTCTTCCCGTCAGTGTTTTATCCCCAAGTACTAATCATCAGCTACTCTGTCTCATCAACTTTATGAAAGCAATTTTATTTCAGGAGCCATACTTTCACACCAACACATTTCAGGCGTATAAGCCTTTGTATGGTATTGCTAGACAAAATACCAGACACCAAATTCCTAGCTACTTCACTAAATATTATATCCTGCCAGTTTGACACATCTGTATGTAGTTTTTATCCAAGAAATATGTCCGTTTTAATTCCAAATTTTAGCATCGCGTGGTACCATATAGACGAGATTCAAGTTGAAGTCGTGGCAAAAGCAATGAACCATGATTCTCAACACTTAGCACAGCAGAACCAAATTTGAGTCGGACTCGGTCAGAAATTTCAAGTACCAATATCCGAACCGAGCATAAAATGCGAAGGAACAATTCATTTTTATCAAAATCGCAAAGTTTGAGTCGACAAAAAAAAAAAACCAAAGCTGAAAGAGAAGCTCAAGCGTCAACGCTGAACGAAAAACGAGTACCTGAAACGTGATCAGCGACAGCGACTGGTGATTGTGGATCCGAGATTTGAAGGGATCCGATGTGGGTGGAAAGAGACGACGGAGACGGAGAGCGGTGGTGATGGGGATTGCCATGTTGGGAATTAGAGATTTGAGAGGGTGAGAGAGGAGAAGGCGATACGGATCGTTGAGATCGTGAGGACAAGAAGGACATGAAAATTAGGGAGAGAGTACCTCTAGCTTGGGTTCGCGTTTGGAGCCAAGATTTCGATTACGCGGAGGTTTTAAAAAAAAAATATATATATATTTGGAGTATTAAAAATTGTAAAATGTAAACTTCAAAAACAAATCATTGCTTGCTGGCTGGCTGGCTAGATGCATAAATGAATTGAACCTGTAAACTAAATCGTTTGCTGACAGACAGTGAGATAGAATGACCCAAAACAAAACTCATGAACCTGAGAAAGCATTGCCATTGGATTTGGTTGCATTGCTTCCTTGGCAATTGACTTGGCTTTTGCATAAAAGCCTTCCCCAAACCTCCTCGTGCTCAAATTCCTTTCAAGTAGTCCAAGTCTTTATCAGGTTGATGAAGGACAAGTTTGACAAAATAAAAGTCGGTCTTATTAACAATCCTGTTTCAATGGAGTCATGTTGTTCCCCGATCTGATGACATCCTCCTCCTCCTATTGTTACACTTAGATACATCATATACATGACAACAATCAATATTTGCGCCTCATGATCCAGAGACGTTTAAAAGTTATGTATGAAAGGAAAAATAAAATCCATGTCTTGATTCACTCAACGAGGATAGATGATTTGAGAGCAAATAGAGAGGGAGCACTCTCGTCATTTTTTCAAGACTGATTGATAAACTCTTGTAAAGCCCTTGCCTGATCTACCAGTGTTTTTGTTTGTTTATCTACCAAAATATAATAATACCGTTGTGTGTCTTGTGACAACTTCTCCTCCACTGTATCAACTATGCGTAATCGCCCATAACTTACCAGTCAATGACAACCCATTTGATCAAAAGAAACCCCACCAATATTAAAAACATCAGGGGTTTGCAGGATACATACAGCAGTTCCAACAATCAACATATCCAGGTTTCACATTGATCAACACACAAAAATTGCCCCGCACCTCTGCCGACAGCATTGTTTGTATAGACAACAGTAACCCCCAACATTTAACGGCTAAAACAAGCGTTTTCTGCAATCTGCAGCGCCACAATAACAAGCCAATTGCTTTATATTCCCATCAGGACCATGGACACTGTCAAGGGCATAGCCGTAGTCATAAGTGAGCTCCTACACAAAAAGGCAAACAAAAGTCATCAATGACTCCAAAATTCAGGCAAGGCAATACAACGATGACAGTAAATGAACACAATCGTTTTAAGCTCAAAGAAAAATATACATGACCAATATTATTTCAACCTTTAGAGGGTAAAATCAAATTTCAAAACCAACCACCGTCCAAAAGTCAGGAATGCATATGTCAACATAAGTAATCTTAGCCTCATCATATGATATTCAACAAATGGCTGCTGAGAAGTGGGACTGTGAGAGGGCACTCATTCTCTTTCCAAACCAAAAACTTCTACAATGGGAAAAATACTGACCGTTCTTTCTACAGTGTGTAAAACCATCAAGATATCATGCATTAACCAACTCATATGGACCACAATAACTCTTTGGATAACTCACTTTAGCCAATAAACATGATTCTTCCAAAGAATTATATTTTAATAGGTAATTTTATAAAAACTACAGACATTGCCTCTCTTACTAGTGTACTCTCTTAGTTTATTTGCTCTGGTCTTTGCTATGAATCACATAATCAAACTACCTCTCATAAAAAATTGTATTTAGACCCTAAACAATGCCCAGAGTCATCCGCACCTTTACTTAGAAAGACAAGAAGGTTACAATTTTCTGAAATGTGATGCGGCATACCTTACTATTGAAATTATTTTATCAATTCAATAAGAAAATAAGATGAACTTTTAATTCACTAAGCAGGAAAAAATGGGATCATAAAATTACCTGCAACGGAGGTATGTTGTCTGCTGCAAATAGCATTACTCGAGCCATTTTGATGTCGTGGTGTGAGCTCAAAACACACTGGACAAAGAGATTTGGCTCACAACTGTGGTTAATGAACCTGGCAACATTCCCAGATTGTGCCTTTCCACATTGTCAATTGCCGGCATTGACGAATCTAGTTGACGCCTCTGTTGGTAAAATAGAAAATTGTAAGTTCCAGTGCATCAAGGTACAAATACAATAGATTCAAGAAAATTTCATAACCCATATGTTGAGAAATGCTTATATTCCAGAAATGTTCGATCATACATGCATCCATGGCACAAACACAGATCCAAGAAAACTTAGGCGACTCCCATCCAAAAGTACTTTTATGTGCCATTTAATCCCCTATCAGACAATGAAGTCGGGTCTCTTAAGTACAACCAACAGGAGCGGTATTGTAGATTTAAATATTTAATTGCCCCAAGTACACACTTCCTAATTCGTAAACTGACAAAATAGCCAGCTAAATTATGCATTTCAACATTTAGAAAAGTTTTAGGAAAATTACCTCTCTTCCACCAAGACCCCTCATTGTTTGTAAGCAGTCTATATCAAAGATATAGTTATTCTCAGTGGCATTATCCAAATCCTCTGTCCTCAAAAGTATGCCAACGTACTCACAAACTGGAGCTCCAGAAGGTATAAAGTCCCAAGATCTAACCGCCCAGCCTTTTTTCGGAGTACGAAACACCTGCCAAGAATAATGAATTAATAGATTTATAGGTCAAATCACATTGATACAGAGATAAGTATAACAAACTGAATCAATATGTTTGATGTCATGTCACAACCTCAAGCCGATACCTCAACCCTCTCTGAGATGTTCGATTGACGCAACCAGGTCCACAGCCACAATTAGGCCCACACTCATAAACAACGTCTTTAGCTTCAATCAACCTGAAAAAATGTTACACAGTCCGAGTACTATAGGATTAGAACATAAAAAACAAAGACTAGCAAAATTCCTCCTTGACCATGGAATGCTTCGATACATTATGTCATTGAACTATTCAAAAATACGATTCGATTAGTAGCATACCTGCCACCATCACGATGAACATAGGGAAAGTCCGAACCATTGCGTGTCACACATGCACAAGTACTTGGATCCATGCAAGTTCCTTTGCAGTTGCATCCAGAGGCGATTGTGGGAAGTTCAACATTAGGACCAAGTCGGATGGACTTGCAATATGTGTATCCTGTAAATATCAAGAATATAACATCTAAACTGACTAAATTTCAGCAATCACAATCACTTGCAAACAAGGTAGTTAAATCGTAAAATCGAATCGTAAGATTTTACATACCATGTAAAATTAAGAATAATTGTCAATAATGTTCCAAAAATAACATAAAATTTATTGGATATATTTCTGAACCATATTTTTGTTTTATTTTGGTCCGACAGGGTCCCTTTTCACCCAAATACGTATCAAAACTACATTAAAATTAAAAAAAGGAAAAAAGAAATACAAACAATTGCAACATATTTTAACGATTTTACTCGCGATTTTACCGATTTTAACGATTTTACTCATGATTTTATGTGATTTTGTGCGATTTTACAACCCTTACGATTCCACTGCTATTTAACTAGGTTTCTATAGGTATGATCGTAAAATCATACAATTTTACGATCAAAATCCCGATTTTAACTACCTTGCTTGCAAACAAGAAGTATCATTTTGAATCCAACATGTATTGGTTCCACACAAGATTCCCACAAATACCTTGTAAAGTTTAAATTAGATTTCGGTTAGTACGTTTGTCTAGAGTTGCAATAGATTTAACAACATACAATGCAATCAATCTTTAGAGATTGGAAAATTGTCCAGAAGGTGATAGAGATATGCAATAGTAAGTAAATAATCTAATGAAATGAAAATGTAGCCCATCCTGCAAGGGTGTACATTTAGACAAGCGAGTCAAAGTTGATCTATTGGAAATTAGGAAATAGGAAATCAAAGAAAATGAACTACACTCTGTAAATAAACTATCCTTTGAGTTTCGATGTAGTGTTCAAAAAAATACCAGGACCAAGAGAAGTCTCCATCAGATCAAAGAAAAACATAAGTTAAAAGTATTAAGCCTCAATGAAAGTGAAAGAAAAGAAAACTTCACAGCCAACTCAGCAATATGGCCAATTGTGTTTGTGTTTCATGAAATGATGAAACAACGTACGAGATAAAATATGGTTATGAAACTAGAACTCTAGAAGCTCAGCTTTAACTTCAGCTTGATTACGAATCAGATTTACAAAGCTTGAATAACTCAATACTCGGCTCATGTCAACACTCTTCCACTCCTCGCAGAATACGCTAAACCTCACCCCTTCCCCCTTTTGTTAATGTTTCCTCTCCTATTAGCAAACTCGTTCATACAAACAAAAGAAATTTCAAACTTGAGCACCATGAGCTGATTCAAGCATGGACAGGAAATAAAAATATTGAAAAGTGGAATAATTTTAAATAACCTTTGCTCCAATTAAGCTAGTTATTGTGAAAGAAAACATCTGTTAAGTTTAGGTGTTAAAGATATCTCTGCCTGGAGCCATTTTGCTGATGACATTAACTGACAATTAAAACTCCAAAATTTTAACTAAGATGCGGGATAAAATCGCAACCAAATGCTGCCAAGCTTTGTTGCAGTCATGCCTGTGGGGCGTAAACACTATGCATTTTAACAATTGGAAACCATAACCAGGGCACTAGAATTGTTACTTTAACTTGCCTGTGGGTGCAACAGGTGGATCGTCAACCAAGTTGGTAGCTGGAATGGGCACATCCTCTTGACCTCCAGTAATATCCTCGCACACCAACCTTAGCCAATATAAAGATAGAATCCATTTATAATTCAAGATTACAAATCAATAAACAACAACATCATTGTTTAATATAGCAGTTTATTCTTCTCATACCCACGTATTTCTGAAACAGACTTAGGAACTCGCCCATGAGCAAATTGAACCTATAATACAAGTGAAATAATCACATAAATGCAAGTTGCAATGAGTGGATATCAGCCAGGTATTCAAGATGTTTCTTTTTCCTGATAAGAAGTTACACACATATAAGCATTTATTAAAAAAGGAGCTATTGGCCTAGTGGGTCGCCTACTCCTTACAACTTCAAAATAACGTCCCAGGTTCAAGTCCCCTCTCACGCTAATAATAGTGAAAGAAGAATGACATATAAAATAAAATAAAAAACATTCATCGTAATCAGGACACTTTTAGTTCACTACAGTGCTCCATCACATTTTTCACAGAAGTCGTAAAGAGCAAGAGAATTTAAAAATATATCATTTATGTTCTGCCAAAAAGGTTATTGAAATGAAAATCACTTATTTCTGTTTTCCACGCAAAAAAATATGCAAACATGATTTTGACTCTTCACTTCACTGAGAATCGTTCAAATCTCGCTCTTCAAATTTGCAATAATAGAGGAAAAGCCATCTGGCAAAACAGTCATTGACATAAAAAAACAAACACACTTAAATCTAACTGACCAGATTATGCAGGACGTGATACCATAACATGCATCTCTCCAATTTTGTTTGAGAGAGCGACAACAGTAAAGCCTAGTAAGTTATTTATCAAAGCTTTGTAAAATGGTAAAACAAAATTGCATTACAGCAAACCAAGTTTATTGCTTTTTAATCAACTTGGGATAGTGGTTTACAATGTTTTATGTCACGCAAAAGAATTTGAGCTAAAGTAGGGAATGTCATAGAATCAATAAAGTAGACATTCGGTGTCTCCAAATTAGAGGAAAATAAAAACAAAAAAACACCTGATTAGTGGTCAAAATTGGTTGTCCATCAAGCCGCCTAAGTCTATACTTGAATACCGTAAATCCAGATAGACCCTTCTCTGCCCAATACTGAACAACCTGCAAAGTAGGGACAAAATTAATGAGCCGATTCAAATAATTAAAAAAAGTCACGTGATCTGAACACAGAACATTTGGAAAACGCTAATTAACCCCAAGTAAATGCCATATAGACAAAGTACATAAATATGATTAAAAATATGGGAGAAGATTCTAATACAAAGATCACCATATGAAAAGACAAAGCACATTGGAATTGATATTATCAGCCACAACTATTCATAAATGCTAAAATTTATAGATCATAGACAAGGTGCATTTTTCCATTGGTAAAAGGGGCAACACTAATTTCTTAGGCTTATATTTACTGTACTGTTCGATGTTAATTAAGCTCAAAGAAAGAGTTTTTGTTTACAATGGTAAAAGAAAAAAGAAACTTCACAGTACATTCTGAGTAAGGCTAATAATGAAAAAGTAACACAACATTTAAATTAAGTTCAATGCCGATCGCCCTCTCAACAACCTTCAACTTGTAGAGCTTAGAAACATATATGCAAATCACAAAAGGCAGAGCAACAGACCTTTGTAAAAAAAATTTCAAATATTCATATGAACATATAAACTACGTCATAAAACATTATATTAAAGCATCCATTCAGAAAAAAATATTTTTTGATTGTATAAAAAATTATATTATAGCAAATTTGGCAAAAACTTTAATCAAATTTATCATTAAACCTTATTCAAATTTTCTTTGCCAAGACTTCAATTGATGTCTAAGACTAAAGCTCAAAGCCTTCAGCAATATAACAAACAAAAATATCAAGGCATATGCAGTTCATTATAGCAACCATGCAAATAAGATAACAATTAAATATTTGTGCCTAGAGGAAAATGAAATACATCATTTTGAACAATTTAAACTGCAACATGCGTTGCAAAATGAAACACACGCATACCAGGAATGTAAAATCTACCATTTGATTGTCCAGTATAGATAAACAACTTGTTTACAAGCCTTCCGCAGTTGAGGAGGGTTAAACAAAGGGCAAGAAGTGCAAAGCCTTACCCTCACATAACGAAGAGGTTATTTCAAGGAATTGAACCCATGACCCTTCGGGTTGATGTCAACCAACTACCAATAGGACAAGGGTTTTCCCTCACCATTTGATTGTTCAATAGACGACACGACACACAGAAACATTCATAACTGAGATTATTTCATAAATCAAAGAGCTTTCAAGACATCTGAAGCTTATGAGGCAAACAGCATCCTAAAAATAGAAAATGATTTGAAAAAATAAACAGACAGGACATGCAAGGAACTTTTTATATTATTATCTATTTGAGAACGTGGCAACTCTTCAAGGTTGCCAACATTTGACCCACCCCAGTAAAGTAAACCTTGGATACTAGCAGTCACCCTCAAACCACAAGTATCATTCTAAATCCAAGATACACCAGGCAAGACATGCAAGGATAGTAGAACCCCCATTTATCATCATGCTGAAGTTGGGTTCTTAAAGAGAAAATTCACCTTGTACAAGCCATCATATGTGTAAACTTTACCAGAGTAGCTACTAGAAGATTCATGGCCACGCACAACTCGAACAGGCAGACATTGTTCCACACAGTTCTGCAATGTAAATATTTATTTGTAATTAAGATCTCATACTTGATACCACATGCTGTGCACATTAATTACAAAATACACAAAGGCACAAACACAAACAGACAAGATAACATATATTAGCATCCCTCGAAAGAAATTCATCATACCATCATCATCTTGAAAAGACAATGAAGACCTCAGAACTAAACCTTGACTAAGGACACAAACTATTTTTAGTGTCTCAAATGAAATGTTGATAAACACATTCTGGAGACAATGTGGAAATTTTTAACACTATATTTAGTATTGAAATTTTTTATGAATTCTCTGATCAACATAACATAGGTACTAAACATTTAAAATTATGTTAAATTAAATTTCAGAATATGTTCAGATATTCTAGGTGCTGATTCTCTTCTACTAGATCAGGATTGTAGGCTTCTTTGGACTTAGAATTCACTTATTCTCGATCTCTCATTATCTGCTGAGAAGCCAAGATACTACTACAAATATTAGATAAGATTACAGCTAAAGATTAAAAAGTAAAAACATAGCAATTAGCATCATTGTGAAGGAAATAATACGCAAAAGGGATATAGTATGATTATCCACCTTGCAATAATCATCATTCATTATTTTTCGCAGATAAAAAACAACTGGCAACACAAAACAGTTAAATAAGCAAATTAATTCAAAGAGTTGAGAACTTAATGACGACCTTTAGTGCCAGATTACCACGTTCCATGACCTGATCTTTAATTTGACGTTTGTCTCCGGTTAAGTTATGACCACCTTGACCAGTGTAAATGACGTCCTCAGCATTATCGAGATCATCTTCATACATGCCCGATATCACAATAGCAACAGCTAGCGGCAAGGTATGGTTCCTATATTCCTGCGATTTCCAAGGTAAAATATGAGAAGTTGGAGTTTCTTAATAAAAGTGCTAGTATAAGATCAACGCTCACCAATGAGATGAAAAATGTAAAAAGAATAATCAGTCGAAAGGCCCCTTTTACAAGACAATGATTGACTAATATCATCAATAGCAAGGGAACACGGCATGGTGGATTGCATAAAAACAACTAACCCTTGGGGCTTGGAAGAAGCAGACAAGAGCTGGATGTGTGGCAACATAAAGAATGATAAATTAAAACGAGATTATTTGATCCACATGTAAGGTAGCTTCAATCAAAAGTAAAATAAGAGAAAATCTAAAAGATGGTTTGAACACTACCAATGCAACAAATTACAAAATACACATCAAAGTCAATTTTGTTATCATTTAAGATTATCTGTTATTTTACTTTTCAACATGGGGGAGATTTGAACCCCTGCCCCCTATAGGGTGGCAAGAAGCCAGCCACAAACCAGTAGTGCTCATCCATTATCGTTGACCCTATATCCTTAAGAGTCTCTTCTCAAGTTTCTCTTACGCTAATGTTCAGCTGAATCATCATCTCTTTTCAGCCATTCAGAAAATCCGCCTATAATTTCTTCATAACCCTACTTAGTCCAAGTTGCCTAGATTCTAAAGACCACATCTCAAATTTCAAACTTTAAATTAATTTGCCCTCTGGTTTCATCAATTAAATCCAATATTCCGCCTATTTGGCTGGGCGGCTCCACCCTGCCAAACGCACAACAAACTCCAGCAGAACCGCTGGCTAATAACCCTACTTAGTCCAAATGCCAGTGGTTCCGCTGCCTCTAAAGAAGCTATTATCTGCAAAAAAACATGCATCAATTGATTGTTCAATGAAATAAAATAAATATCCTAAAGAAGGCAATGCACTACCCCCTTATTGTAGGACTGCCCCATATAATCGATTCCATTCAGCCAATGGCTATGGAAACCAACAGCGACCATCTCTGCCCGTGAATAGAACTGGTGCCCAACATTGATACCTGCCACGAAACACAACTTCAACTCTATTACTCAAAACCGTCCAACCTATAACCTCTACATGTTTTAAAATAAATTTTCAAAAGCCTAAAGCAAACTACAAAGGTCAGAAATGCTTATATATGGGTTGGTCAAACCTTAAACATACCAAAATAGCATATAGACAAAATACATAGCAAGAGAAGCCCCCCACCTGGAAGATCACCAATTCTTTTCTCAGGGTATAGTACGCTATTTGTCTCAAGCATCTGCAATAGTTCAATATGAAGGGGAAAAAACAGCACAGACTATGTCAGAATATTGCCAATACAATCATTTTGTAATACCCAGTACCAACTTCGTTCAATATACAAATATTCACCTATTCATAGATTACAGAGATAGCATGAAAACGTATTATATCAAAATCATCATCATCATCATCATCCTTTTTACAGGTTTTATACAGCTGGTAATCAAATAGTTATTTACCAATAATCGGCAAAAGGTACAAGATATGGCCGTTTATTAGTTTTGATGCTTAAAAAATCCAAAAGATTTTTTATGCTAATATTTTTCTGAGATACAGCATAAGACAATACAAGAGGAAAGAAGACAACATTGTTTCTAGTAGTGAACTAAGCAACTAGCGAAGAAAGCCATAAGCCATTAATTTCAGCTTGCCTTACATATTGCCAGCTGCTAATCAAATAGTTTTTAACCAATAATGGGCAAAAGGTACAAGACATGGTTGTTTATTAGTTTTGATGCTTAAAAAATCCAAAATATGTTTAACTGAAGAGTTTATAGAGCATGTTAATATTTCTTTGAGATACAGCATAAGACAATATAAGAGGAAAGAAGAAAATATAGTAGTGAACTAGCAAAGGAAGCCATAAGCCATTAATTTTAACTTGCCTTAGATATTGCCTTCAGATCAGGACGCTTGGCTGTTTTTTTAGTATCCTCTTCAGTTGTAACCCCTCTCTGCACGAATTTGAAAATTAGAAAAGTCTGGGAAAAGAAGATTATACATTATAATTGCAAAAAATACCAGCTCCTCAATCTCCATGTTCTCACTCACAAACATATTGATGATTGCCACGTCTTAATCATAAATCATAAACACAACAGTGGTGCAACTCGCAAAGGCTGTTATTATATCCAACTCGGTCTTTAGAAACAACTACACCTCACCAGTCTGACCCACACCATATACAAGTCGTATGCATACCCTTCATAAAAAATTGGATGCAAACCATACTTCAAACATCCAGCTTCCTTGTTACAATTTTTTTCAGAAAAATATTGCATAAACCGAACGAAAAACTGAGAAAAACCCAAATAAAAGAATCACAATCCACGGTAACATGCGAAGCCCATAAAAGATACCAACCTTCGATTTTTTTGAAGTTTTCTTAGCAACCTCCACCCGTCGACAACGTTGCTCTTCCTCCTATTGTCCGCACCAAAAAGGCATAAACGCAAATTTGACAGTCGAGGAAAGAACTGAATCGAGACAAACTGATTATTTATGAAAAAACAAACCTGTACAAAATGCAGATAGTGCTTGTTGAACAACCTCAAAGTCTCCTTGACTGTTGCATGGGCACTCTTCTCAGGTACACTTGCCACCTTGCTTTCGCTCAAAACCTCACTCTTCACCGGCGATTGATCTTTTCTGAAAGCCTCGCCAACAATAATTTTTTCATCCAGTGCCTCCTCTCTCGCATTCCCCCTGTTTGACTTCTTCCTGCTATACGTGATCGTGCTCTTGGTACTACCACTCACCTCATGTAGATCCTCATCTCCTAGAAGCTCGACCCGTCTACGAACAAGAAGCTCCTTCTCCGCCCTATGCTTCTCTTGGATCCTCAAGCTGAGTCTCCTCTCTTGGCCCTTCATGCTCTTATTTTTGGTCTTAGCTCCCGCGCTCTTCTCGCTCTGAGAAGCAGCAACAGCCACCAAATGGTGCTCGATTTCCCTCTCCGCTGGAGACCTGAGCTCGTCCGAAGCGATCTTCAACACCATCAGCAAACGCAGAGACGTGAATCTTGAAATTCCAGAGAGAGGGAGAGAGTGCGGAAGTGGAAATCTTTAGGGTTCGCAGCTACCGAGGGAGAGAGAGTGTGTGCGCGTGTGACAATCTTCAGGAAGATGGCGCGTTGGCATCGAAAAGGTGCAGTGTCCGTATATTTTGGATTTTCTGGAGTCTCTTGCCCGCGCTGTGGTTTTTGGTCTCCCTCGCAACATTGGTCTGAGGACGGAGAGGGTGAGTGAGATGTCGGAGGCAATCATGTCGTGGGCTCGGTCTACTCAACTTATAAAAGGGGATTTAGAGCATCTGTCAGTTTCTCTTTACAGATTCTCTATCCAATCAACACTGCATCAGATTACCTATCATATTCTCTATTGCATTAAAATAATATTTATTTCTCTTTTCTTCATTTATTCTATTCATATAAACTACTTCTATTTAAAATAATAAATTAATTACATTTAAAACAATATATTAATTAAAATAATAAATTAATGTTATTAAAAATTAGAAAAAAAATTGAGGAGAGAGAAAGAAGAGAGAGAAAAAGTGAGGAGAGAAAGAGGAGAGAGAAAGAAAGGAGTGAGGAGAGAGTGAGGAGAGAGAGAAAAAGTGAGGAGAGAGAAAGGAGTCAAAAATGTGAGGAGAGGAGAGAGAAAGAAAGGAGTGAGGAGAGAGAGGAGGGAAAAAATGAGGAGAGAGGAGAAAATAAAGTAGTAAAAAATATTATTTTATGTTTAGGGAAGTGAATAGTGGTTTTCTAGATGTAGGGAACTACTGTTCATATTCTGTAAAATAGGGAACCTCTAGGTAATCTGATGCAGAGCTCTATTTTGACAAAATCTCTAAATTTTACAGACAGACTCATGTTTAGGTAATCTGATGTGGATGCTCTTACATGTAAGGACAAAAGATAAGAGTTGTGTTCAAATAACATAAGTTCAAAAAAAATATAGAAATAAAGACAAAATGTAAAAGTTTACAAAATGTCCTCCCTATTGTAAAATATGGCACTTTTCTTCTTTTTCTTTGCGACTAAGAGTGTGCTTGGATTGAGAGATTTGGGGGAGAAAAGGGAAGGGAGGGGAGGGGAAGTGGGATTATTTTTACCTCTCTCATGTTCGGATAGATAAAAGAAGAGGAGGTAAGAAAATTTGTTTAATTTATTAATTTATCCTTATTTTTATGTTAAAATATTATGTACAAGGGTAAAATAGATATTTAACTTACAAATGACTTAATTGGTAATCCCTTCCCTCCAAATGACTCCATTTTGGAGAGAAAGAATTTTAACAAAAATTTAATGAAATCTTCCTCCCAAACCCCCTCAAATCTCTCCCTTTAATTTTTAATAAACTATCTAAATAAGTAAATTGGAATGAAACTCTATTTCCCTTCCTTTCTCTTCCCTCCAAATCTCTTAATTCAAACACACTCTAAGATCGAGAACGGGGCTCCATTTTTTTCCTCCCCTTGTGATGGAGACATATCTTTAAAGCACAATTTTTTATCTAAAGAGAAATAGAGAACGAAAAATGAAAAGGCCATCATTTGATAGTAATCAATATATGATATGATATTTATTTTGTAGTATATGTTAATATTATATATGTTTTGGATCAACTGAAATTATATCTAAAAATGTACATCACCTTTCTTTCTTTTTTTGTATTTTCTTTTTCTCCTTGCTCTGGTTATGATGGACCTGCTTTGGAGATGTTTATATGTTATCTGTTTTAAAGGAGAAATAACATTTTTAGATACTGAATAATTTGACCCAATTTAACTTGGAAACTAATTTTTCAAATGTTTCAAATTGAGTATCTAAATTTCAAATCCGTGTCAAACTACTCACAAAGGTACTTTTCTGCCTTTTCGAGTAGCAATATGCTTAGGTGGCATTAAACAATCAAATTGAACTGGTTTTTGCTGATTTGGATATTTATTATATATATTTTTTAAAACAATAATGATATATAAATAAATCAATCAAAACAAAAAAATTCCTTGGCCGCATCCTCTCCTCCCCGATCTTTCATCCAAACACACTTCTGAATTCAAAATCAATCCTCCCTTCTCTCTCTCGTTTGTTGCTCTCCGACTCACTTCCCCCCATTTGTTATTGTTGTGTGGGCTTTTTATTCTCAAAGGATCTAGAAGATGGCGTTGAATCTAACTCCGGACGCTATCGCGACGGTCACAATCGACGACTCCGAACGGGACGAGTAAGGGAGCTATGACAATGAATCTGATTCCTCGTGTTCATCTTGTCCATTACTACGTCAGTCAGGTTCCCAATCTCCCTGTGTACAAACAGCTCCTTCCTCGTCTTCCATGGAAACAGCTCCAGCATCTAAGAACGCCTCAAGCTCCGTTACTCGTGAGTATTGGGTAATCATAAGAAGTTCATTTCTGGGTTCCATGGTGGTCGAGATTATCTTAGGATGGCATGGTGGTCATTTTTTGGTGGTCGACGGCATGGATCGGTGGCCGGAAGACGAACAGAAGTTTGGCCGGGCGTCGGGCTAAGTGCGGCTACGGGAGAGAACTTGAATAAAAATAATATTTTGGAGTTCTGTTTTTTTTTTTTTATTCGACAAACTTAGAAGTTTTATTTTAAAAAGTACAATCTAAAAAAAACTTTAAAAAAAATAATAAAGTCTATCAATTTATCAAAATACCTCATCTCCTTCTTTCTTATTCTTCCTCCTTTCTTCTTCTTTCTCTTTTTGCTTCCTTGCGCCACCATATCAGAAGTTGGTTGTTCAACCATCATTTTCGATGAATGAACTACCGAAATGAAGCTCTAGGTCAACCCGATCAAAGCTCAGTCATCACCAACAGTAGAAATCACTTTAGTCGCCGAAAAAGCTTAGTGAAATCACGGTCACCGTTTGAAAAATAGCTAGATTCAGCCAATACAGTCAACGTCGGACCATCAACACCTCTAATCAACTCCACAAACCAAAGCGCGTCACCTTTAAGGTTTTATTGCTTTTTCAAACTTTTTTTCCCATCTGAAATCGGATATGAATTTGCATATATTATATATGTTTCGTATATGATATTATATATGTTTTGTATCTGTCAATATTTTATATGTTTTGTATCTATCAATATTCTTCTGAAATCGAATATGAATATGCGGCTATTATATCTGTTTTGGATATGTTCTGATATGTTATCGATTTTGGTCCTTTTGGAACTTCAAACAAATAACATTTCATTAAGGAAATATAACATTTTAACAAAACATATAATATTATGACAGATATCAAATTAATCAAAACAGATAATATATCACCCGCAGTTTGCAGATCTCACATCAGAACCAAAAAACCACGAAAATCACCATAGAAATTGTCAAAAATAATGATTTGATAACAGATCGAAGGAAAACAACGAGATCTACAAGTCTCGTGGTGAGTATGAGTAGATCTAGTTCGAACACAACGAAAATCCGGTTGAAAAATCACTAAAAAAATGCTATAGAACTCTCGAATAAGGCACGAGGGGCAGAGACGAAGCTTCCGACAGCGAAGACAAAGCTTCCGGCGAAGGTCCAAGAAAATTATATGCAGGGAACATGTGTCATGTTTGAGGATAAAGATAAGGCTATTTTAGACAATAAAACTATATATTTTGACTTTTTATCCTTCTTAGAATATTAGTCTTTTTGTCCTTATTGGAATGTTAGTCCAAACTATATGGATTTTATGAAATAAGACTTTTAAGAATGTCATTATTGGAACAAAACTTTCCAATGAGGGACTTATCCTTAATTTTCCCTTTTGTTTGTATATTTTACCATGTGTTATCATATTCTTTTTAAAAATATCCATGTCACCAATTTGTCAGGCCACATAAGCATAATTTAGATTATTTTGACTTTATTTTGCCATTTAGGATTGTTGACTACCCGAAGAGGCAAAAATTGCCCGTGTGAGTAGTTTGACACAGATTTAAAATTTGGATACTAAACTTGAAACATTTGAAAAATGAGTCCCCAAGTTGAATTGAATCAAATTATTCAATACTCAAAAGTGTTATTATTTGTTTCCCCAAAATATTATTTGTTTCATCAAATTTTCATTTGTCATAAATTTTCAAATGAAATCTGTCCCAAACATACAATAAAATTAAACCAAATCAATCTCACCTGCCTAAAGATTCACAAATAACATATATCATAAACAATTCATAATTTTAAAAAAAAGTCGTGTTATCTGTCATGATGAAAATTATATGTTCACTCATGAATAGAATCATAAAATCCAATCAAAAATAAAAAAAAATTGTCAGCATTACATATCTTTCTATTTTTATTTTCTAACTTTCCACATCTACTACACATGATTTTCTTTCTCCACTGTAAAAATAAGATATATGCAATATACATATATTACATATTATAAACATATAATAATAACAAACAAATATTTTATAAAACAAATAATATATTAGCAGTTTGAAACAGATAACAAAATAACATATCTCATGTGCATGGTGGACTACCATCCATCCGGCCACCGATCAAGGTCGTCAACCCACCAAATATAAGTGTCGGAGCATCACGACCAACCCCTAACCATCATTCGTTGTCATCAACTGCTAGTTCCACCATATTTTGACCTCGAAACCACGACCACCTGCGAAGAAAATTGCTCGATTCAACCATCAGAGACAACACCACCTCAAGCAACCACCAAGGGAGTGTTACCCAGACCTAGGCGCACCATCACTACCCATTGACTAGCCATAATCGTCGGAGGATGAGGAGGAAGATACGATTTGGGTGTCAAATGGGGAAGATGAGAATATTAGGGTATTTTTATCGATAAAACAAATGTCGTATAAGTACCCTCTTGACAAATGTTTGACACATAGGTCCAATTAAAATTTTATTTTTCCTATAGGTACATCTTTTCCACGTAAGTGTTTCTTTTAAAAATTAGTAATTACATAATCTATTATTATTCAATAAGCATGGATATAAGAAATACATATATTTAAGATGCCTACCCTCCATCTCCACCATCGCCACCATCTCTCCTCAACCATCAACACACCTCCACCATCGCCATCGTCTCTCCTCAACTATCGTCGCACCTCCACTATCATCTTTTTCGTTTTTTTCTTATTCTTATTATTCTTTAATTTTTTAAGATATGAGATGTAATCTTATTATTCTTTCAAGGCTAATGATTATGCCTCTAGTCCCACTCTATTTTTGCCAAATTCTAGCATTTAAGGCCTCATATAAGCTTTTTAATGTTAATGTTACTATTTCAAATAATAACATATCATGTTACTGATTGTTTTGCAAAAAGTAATATTATACTAATATTTACCCGCATTATAATGTTATGTGACTTTGGTTCAGAATTGTGTGAGTGAATATGAGATGATTTGGTCATGTTTGGTATAAAATAAATAGAGAGCATGAGTGTGAGAATTTTAATAGGTCAATTTTCATATTACTTTTTTTTATTTTTAGAAAATAAACAATATTGTATAACAAGGGCAAAAGAGTCTTGTACACATCAAAACTCATTTTCTATGGTAGGGAATAAATGGTGGAATTAGTTTGAGATTTCACCATTAAAAAATCAACCAAATAATGGTATATGTTAATCGCACCCTCATTCCCCTCTTTAAATACCAACCAAATATCCCCGTAGTGTATTGATATTGTGTTTTTTTTAAGATCATTTGCTCTAACAAGAAACATGACAGATGATTTTGTTAAGAGGGTACTTATATGACATTTTTCGTTTTGCATAAATGACAAAAAATTATAAACATTTATTTTATTGATAGAAATGTCCTCATCTTATCCATTTGAGACTCAAATATGAGCTTCCTTCTCCGGTGACTATTTCGGGCAACCAATGGGTGGGAATTGTGAGCCTAGGTCTGAGTTATACTCTCGTGGTTGTAGCTAGCAGCGGGCGACGTTTCTGACAGCCGGATTGGACACTTTTCTTCACAGTTGGACATAACTTTAAGGTCAAAATCAAGTGGAATAAGCATATGACAATGGTGAATGATGATTAGGGGTTGGTCGCGGTGCTGTCACGCTTCATTTTGGTGGGCTGATGACCGGATAATAATAAAATAATTTTTACTAGGGGTAATAGCACTTTTGGGTACTGAATAATCTGATCCAGTTCAACTCGGGAATTCATTTTTCAAACGTTCCAAGTTAGGTATCCAAAAATTAAAATTGTTTCAATCTAGTCATTCGGTCGGGCTGCTCACTATTTGGGCAAGAGAAATCATTGATGTGGCTTAAAAATTAATATTTTTAAATTTTTAATTGACTTAGCCTCTAACGTGACAGGCGATGAGTTTGATATTTCTGTTTTTTTAGATAACCCAAAAAATAAAAACAAAAAAAAAACCCAATTCCTTCTGCTTCTTTACAGCCACCGTCCAATAAAAAATCAAAACCTAAATTCCTCTTCGTCTTCCTTAAACATTGTCCATCACAATTAACAGTTCAAGCTCACACACCCAAGTACTTTTTTTCTCCTTGACAAAAGTATATCCTCGAGAGAGATCCGAATGATGCCATTGAAGTGTTCATTGACGGATACCCTGTTAAAATCCCTAAAGGTATGATGGTGCTGCAGGCTTGCAAGTTTGTTGGGGTCGACATTCCTCGATTCTACTCTCACTTGGTGTGAAGGTCCGCTGGTGTTCCTGCAAAATTTTCTACTCAGGACCACGCTGTCGGCGCCATCGCCTAGTGGTGGCCCTGACTTTATTGTCGATGATGGAGATAAATGGGACCCTGTTGTTCATTTCTTAATTTGTTCGATCTCTTTACAAATAAGTTGTTTGAAGTCTTGCATGGACAACCTGATCATTTCCGAGACTACCTCCCTGCTGTGCCTTCTCGGCCACTCATGGTCTCGTCGTTCGTGCCATTGCAATTGAAATCGAGGACACTGAGACTGCCTTCCGCACCAGCTTGTCCCATGGCGTGAATCCCAGAACAAAACTTGTAGTTCTTGAAAATCGAGGAGGACCCCCTCTTCGTTCATCTCTTCCAATCTAACTCTGATTCATCCTTCTTTGAAATCAGGGTGAAAAAGACTTGCAGAAAGTAAGCAAACCCGGGAGATCGAAGAGGAGTCGAACCTACATGGCCACAAAGACAAGATGCCGTCCAAAAAGAAGACGGAGATATTTGGGGACCTCCATTGTAGCGTATTTGGGAATCCCACGTTGGTAAGGAAGAAGATGGAGAGATTTTGATTTTATTTTTTTATTTTCTTGTGTTCATTTTTTTATGAAATATCCAAGTCACCCATGGCCACATCAGTTGAAATATAAATAAAATAATTGTTTATGCCACATTAGTAATTTTGCTGCCCGAATGAGTGAAATGAAACAAAGTTGAAATTTGGATACCCAACTTGGAACGTTTGAAAAATGGATTCCCAAGTTGAACTGGGTCAGATTATTCAGTACCCAAAAGTATTATTACCCCATTTTTACTACCAAATAATAATAAAATAAAACAAAAATCACGTGGCCAATTAGATTGTGGGTTGACCCCACAAGATCACTAGGCACACATAATCGGAAAAAAAATTAGTCTCCACAGACGCTAGGCGAGCGTACCCAGGAAACGCTAAACAGTACGAGCCATGGCTGCAGCCAAGCCGCGCGGCCGAACCATTCAATGTCCCACCATAACGGTTCCGATAATCCTCGCTCGTCTGATCTCTCCTTAATCCCTCTCTCGCCATAAGAAAAACCCTTTCTCTTTCTGGTGTTCGCTTGGCTCCCTGGCTCGCTCGCTCGTCGAACGTAGTAATTATCGCGGTTCATATTGCTTTTATTGCTAGGTTTTTAACTGCTGATTTGCTTCGACTTCTGGAAGGAGGAGAGGCCTCGAGGTGGAAGGTAATCCGTCTTTATTCTTTATTTCACCTTCGTTTTTCTAGTTTTGTTTTTGTTTTGCGTCTTCCTGAGTTTCTTCGCCGCTCTTTTCCCCTCTTTGTTTTTAATATATTATCGTCTGATAAATTGTTGCTTCGATGAATTCCATTTTTCGCGCTATTTTATATAGACATTTTTATGTTTAATGCCAGTAATTGTTGGATTCTTGTTTTTTCCTATTAATTGATTGAATTCCTTATTGGAGCTTCGGGCCCAAGGTATTCGTCTATTTGCGAGTGTGATTTTTCTGTTGTTTCGGTTCAATTTTTTTCTCCCTTTTCTGGGAGTTGTTGCATTATCAAGCAAAAGGCTTCATTTTTATCTAATAATTTAATTGTTTTCTTTTCATTCGCATTCTTATTTTTTAGCCTTATTATTATTATTATTATTATTATCATCATCTTTCTTGTCATCATCACTGAGGGGCCTCTTTATTTTGCATAACTTTGGGATGTTTCCTGGGGTACTACGGTTTTCAAGCTATTCCCGAACTCTTTCATGGTAATTTGTTGTTACTAATCTGAATATAGAGAGTTAGGGAAGTTTCGAATTTGACCTTGCTAACCAATCTAGTTGCTGACTTTGATACTTACTTGAGCATAATAGGCTTTGGGAATTAAATTTACCTCCGCTCAAAAGAAAGGTGTGTTTGACATCCCAACGAGCATCAACTGGGTCAGGTGCTGTTCTATAGAATAAGAGCTGGTTTCCTGGACTTCTCTAATTACGGACAAGACAAAGAAAAACAACATTCAACTAATCCCAATTTCGCTTTTATGCTTGATCTGAATTGAGAGGAGTAACTTGAGTTTAACCTCTAAATCCAACTCAGTTTTTATTGACATTTCATTTAATTGTATCAAAATTTGGGATTCTCCTCTTTGTAAAAACTTTTTAAAGGACATTAGCTTAGCCTTTTTGTACTCTCACTTGGTGTGAACGAAGGACATGCATCACAGTTTGTAGGCAATGAAGTTTTATCCTTGCCCATTTCTTTATGTTATTATTATTGGTGATTTCCAGCTGGAAACGAGTGTAACTTATTGGATTCCATATAAGCTGCATAAATGATAATTTTATTGGGGTGTGGGTAGCATAATAGCATTACTCTGAGCTGCACTTCTCTTTTGAAACTTTTGAATTATTGAACAAGGAATGATTTTATAACGGCAGTGGTCGATTACTTACTATCTCTGGCAACTGCACCCTTTCATTCTATCCTACCCCCACCAAAGGAAAGCTCTCATAGGCCATAGCCACAAAATTTTCATTTATGTAATCAGGGTTTTCACTTGGTGGATACAATTCATTTCTTTACAGGGTGCTCTCAAATGACGCTTTCAGTTTGCATGCGGAAAGAAAATCTGCCGTGAACACGATCAATAATGTATACTACAACATTTTGCTTTGACACTTTGGTAAGGATCTCCTTCATATATTGTGGGAATGGCAGCTGATCAGAGGCAAAAGCGACCAAGTGGTACCATTACAGGATGTAGTTCTTGGGATCAGTATAGAACGAGAAAGAAAAGACTAGAATCATCAAATAATGATTTAAATACAAAATCTCACATTTCTCTTGAATGGGATGGCAGCCAGGAAAGAGTTGTTGCCAAAAAGGAGCAAATCTGTATCAGTTGGAGAGATATAAGGCCTTTTGTAGACTCTATTCCTCAATGCCACAACATTCTGGCTGATGTTGTCACTATTCCTCAAGAAATTTTTGATTTGGAGAATTTGACTGAGGTACTTTCATATCAGGTAGCTCCAATTTTCTGTGTATTGTTAACTACTTTAGTCGGAATGTTTATTTTTTTTAAATGCTACGTCATGTTTTTGGCAATTTCCTTTCACAGGTTTGGCAGACTCATTTATCAGAGAATGAGAGAAGATTTCTTCAGCAGTTTCTTCCAAGTGAGCAAGATGCCCAACAAGTTGGCCAAGCATTGCTTGGCGGGGATAATTTTCACTTTGGGAACACATTTCTTAAATGGCAAGTATTGACCTCTGACTTGATCTTGTGGGATATTTGTGTATTTTTGCAGCAGTTAATGCTTTGGTAATAGACTGGGAGTGGAATTTTTTTGCTTGGATTTTTTTAGGTGAATCTATGTAGAGATAATATGTAGTATGCAGTGGCGGAGTTGGGATGCATTGTCACTGGGGTCACACTTTCTATAATGATAAACAATTACATACCAAAATAGCATACTAAGCGGACAAAATAATATTAGTTAAAGTAACCCAAATATTACATATATCAATTTTTTTTTAAAAAAAATTGAGTGAGGTCAAGTGACCCCACTCTGCCCTTCTATCTCTGCCCCTGATAGTATGCCACCTGCCTACCTCTAACCATGTTTGCTTGTCAGCTTGTCCGACTCTTTGAACCTGTGTAAGACAGGTGATATAACATCTAATAATTGCTCCGAGTATCTCTTTTGGAAAATTTTTATTATTGATTCTTAGTTTGATATAGACACTTACAAATTCTTGAAACTGCACATTTATTGGATAGATGGTCGTATGGATGGCCTCTTATATTTGTAGGGTAAACTATCTGATCCTTCTGAGTTATTGGATTAAAATTAACGATTCGAGTAATAGAGCAGAAGCTAAATGCCTAAATACATTAACAGTTGTTTTTGATCTTGAAATCATTTATACTACTCGTTTGAGTAACTAATGGCATAACTGAGGTTGTCAATTCCGCATTATTGGATCTTTTTATTTCATATACGGGATTGATTTATTTCTCTTTCATTTTGTATTTGTTTTTACTATTCTGATACCATATGCCACAACTGATTTATTCGTTTTTACATTTTAGTCATAACATAGGTATGCATTCTTAATTCTTTACATCCTTAGATTAAGTTCCTGCATAAGGAACTTACATGTGATTCTGCGTTTTTCCTCGTATTTCTTTCCTATATCTGGTATACGATGCAAAATCAAAATTTGGGCTAGTTGATTTATATGGAAAATTTGTTTGTAGGGGTGCTTCACTTTGTTTAGGTAATCTTCATCCTGATGCAGTTCTTCTTCAGGAAAAGTGGCTGAAGGCTGATAAGAAAGCATACTACTTGGAATTGAAGAGATATCATCATGAGTATGGGAAATATTGCTTTTCCTCTCTAATTTAATGCTGCTCCGTGAAGTTGTTCTCCAAAATTATTTGGTTGCAGCTTGTTTTCATTTTTGTGTTTATTTTTTTGTTCTTGTGGCAGTATGATTGAATATTTGCAGATGTTGAAGGGAAAATGGGGAAGCTGCAAAGATTCTGAAAAGGAAATTCAACAAAAGACTTGGAGGTTGAAGTTTGCTGCAAGTTTTTCTTTGTGCTTAAATTCTTGAGATTGGTCGAGGAAAATGTTTGTTTTTTTTGTCATGTGCATTCTGTTAGATGTAGTGTTGGCTAGAGCATATGCGTCAAGATTTTTGTTTTACAAGTGTTTAGGATGTGAGCTTATATGAATGTCTCACATCTTCTTCCAAATGTGAATTGTTTTAAATTATTGTTGGTGAGCAGTCAAGGGTGAACCCTTGGCCTGCTTTACCGCAACCTTGATAGCCTATCATTGTGGGGGTTGGCTCGTGCATCTTGCCCTTTCCCAACCCCACCTCTATTGTGGGAGCCGTGATTGGGAGTTGTTGACCACTTTTTTAACCTAGTTGATCAGTTCTTGATTTGATCCCTTACTTTTGATTTTATTTAGACATGCTTGACTTATTATTGACAGGTCAAGAAGGGATGATGGTGAGGGAATTTTTTTTCCTGCCAATGGATCTAGATTTTTTGACCTTGAAGATGATGTTGCGGCCACATCCAATTCTTCTTCCTCAATAGGAGAGGATAAAGCTTCTAGTAGTGATAATCAGAACTCTTCAATATTCAAGGGTAGAGAACTTCAGAAGAGGTAATCAAATCTTCAAGACTCTGTATTTTACGTGCACTGTTTACCAGGTGCGCTCATTGTGTTTTTTTTTTGGTGGTGCATTGGGAAGTTTTGACAAAGAGTTAGTTTGCTTTCTGTAATTCTGTCTTAAGTTTGAGCCTCCGCTTCTTTCTCTCTTTCTCCTTTTCTTGTTGAAGATGATGGCGTTTTTGCCTTTGTTTGTGTGTAGTACTTAACTCGAGATAACAGTACTGTCAGCAAAAGAGGAATGTGCGCTTTTAACTAATGGTTGGAAAACTTTGTAGTGTACTTAATATAGGGATCGTTCCCTTTATTCTCTCTTTCTCTCTCGTGAAACAAGCCTAATCTGTTGCCATGGGTGTCAGGAAGCACAAGAAAGGCTTGAAGAAAGACAAATGTATATATCCATTGATTGCTTCAGATCATGCGGTAAATGTGGGAAATGGACCCAGAAAAGGAGGAACGATTCACAAGCGTAACATCCAGGATAGTGATGGTGCTGAATATATGTCTTATTTAAAGGTTAGATGACCCCTTGATAATTTAAAAATGACATGGACTATTCAGTGATCTGTCATATAGCATTGATGTTTTCTGCGAGGAAACATATTTAGTCATTATGCACCTGCACATGAATTTGTAATGATTAGCTCATTTTTCTTACTGTTGCTGCAAGTTTGCAACTAGGCAGATAGTTTGGTAAGACAGTTTGAACCCTAGAATACCTTTTGGCCACACCTCCTGGTGAGTACATTATGTGATTGTTTATTTGTTTTTTGTTGTTTTTTTTTTTTCATGAGAGACAGCTGCTCTCTCCTAATTTTAAACCTGCCAACCAAAGAAGGTAAGAATGGGTTGAAGGCCACAATTCTTGGAAAATTTGCTGTTGTAGATAAATAAAATTGGATTGTTTTGCTTTCAAACACTTGGTGATTTGGTTTCTGTACTGCTCTCTCCATGCTTATAATGTGTTAAAATATATTTTCAACTAGTTGTACTCGATTTGTATGCATCTAAACTTATTTCGTGACAGCTTGTGGCTCTCAAATTGGTGACCTTGGTGGTCTGCAATAAAAATGAAGCACTGTCATTCTGTGCAGATAATTAATAGGTTTAGGAGACATCCAAATTTTGTGGATTACAAAACCACAATTTAGGGGGGTTAACTTTTTTCAAACTTTTGCTGATTGTTTGCCTTTGATGCTTTGCAGATTAGCAAGAAGCAGTACGAACTTGTGAAGAGTATGAAGGAGTCTGGTAAGACCATGCAGTCCAAGACACTTAACTGTGTTTTAGGCAACCATAATAGCTGGCATGTTCAACCATTTGTAGTATTTGAGGAAGAGGAACAGAGGAAATGGCAGGATCATTGGTTAGTATATGGTGAAATGAACACTGTTTTTGAACTTCTGAGACTTCCTGTTATCCTTCTCAAAACATAGTTAATTTACATAGGTTGCAATTGGCAAACAAAGATATTCCTGCGGCTTATGCAAATTGGAGGCAAAAACGGTTCCAGATAGGAGAAAGTATCGAGTTGTTGAAGCAAGACATGAAGAATGAACTAAAGTTGCAGATGGAGGTTGGATACGTGCTCTTGTGGTGTAATTATGTTATTTATCAATTTTTTTTTCTTTTTCTTGTTGTGTGCTTGCTTATTGGACGATGAGCAAAATATTTTTGAACATGTGTTTATATTGTTTGGGGGTTATAATATCCCTAAGCTTACTAAATTTGTTTGTTACTGGTATTCAGAATAAGAAGAAAGGTAACCGTGAGATTGTGATTCAGGACCAAAATGATGCCGGTGCAGACGATGAACCAAAAAATGAAGAAGATTCTGGTTCTGGCTCATTACAGAATCAACCACAGCAGATTTCTTCCCTTAAAGTTGGCCATCACTTGAATGCCACTACTACGGATGCAGAAAACAATCATATTATATCTAGACCCGGTGATGCTTCTCAATATGCATCCAGGTACGCGGAGAATGCAAACGTTGCAAATGTTCCTGTTAGACAAAATGCTACCATCTCTTCATGTGGGGACGGCGTCTGGTCACATTCTCACTATAATTCAACTGGAACCAATGAGTACACATCTGCCAGTGGGTTTTCGCATCCACATCAAGTTAATGAAGGCCAACGAACTCGCGTGATTGATCTAGAATCTGACGTGGGTGATGAAGCCAACAGAAAAATTTTGTTGCTCAGACAATCAGATGATGGGTCCTTCAGTTCTTACCCAAACCATGACCAGAATGAATTCCTTCAATCTCTCTTTAAGGGCCATGGGATGTTATCCTGCCATCATGAACAAAAACAAGCTAGCTTTGATTTTCTGCCACCAAACAATGTGTCGGTGGAAGATGGCCAGTTCCATGGGCATTTCCAGGATCAGGTTCAACCACTGCTGCCACTGGAGCAGGGGCAAAAGACGGAGAATGAGGGCTACATGCAGCGAAGAATGTCTTCGGACATTTACTCTGGTGGAAGCAGATACTTAATTCCAAGGCAAGAGCACGTGCCTCCATTGGGTGTTCAGGATTGGACTATCAACTCTACCCACATGCCAACAACTGCTCTTCAATCTAACCTAAATGGTGGTGAATTGCTAAATCAGAACTGGTTTCCCTCAGAGCATCAAATGCGTGGGAGCTGGAGTGGTTCAGATGGTGTTAATGTTCCAAGTCAGAACATTGCAAGTGGAAGCAATGCAGATCAAAGCTTGTTCAGTGTCTTATCCCAACGTAACCAACCATGCAATAGTAGCCCTTATGATACAGTGGGCTCCAATGAACGGGTCATTTTTCCCAGGAACTATGGAATTGTTGGTAGAGGTGCTCCCAGGATGACCAATGCTTTGTCCCAAGGAGTCGATCCAATCAACTACTTGGGAGAGCGTGGTGAAGCTACTCCCCTAATGCCTGATGGTATGGGATGGATGAGCCTGCAACAGAATTCTGCTCTACATGATCCAATGGGCAAACAGTACTTGGGGTCATGGAATCAATAGCCACATTTTTTTGAGTTGGTGGCAATCTGGCCTGGATTAGGTGATCGTTCACAGTGGTTGATTAGATAAAGGAGCAATAGTGAAGCATGACGCACTTGTTCAGAGTTTCTGAGTTGTTATTCTCACAAGAGACTCTTAAGGTTATCACATATCTACAGAATCCTGATTATACAATCCCCAAGATAGTTTTGTGTATATATCTTCTAGATAGTAGGCGGGTCTGTGGGATGAAAATGGAAGGTGAGAAAGATTCTGGTTTCTCCTATTTGGGTTGGCAAGTTATTTTATTAAATTTTTGTTTCCATTGGGATTCGTATTAGTTGGCTGGCTGACTAATGTGTTTCAATAATATTTGAGGCTATAGATCATTGAAATGCCGCTCCCCTTCCTTGTCTATTAAAATTGCTCCCAGCTGGAGTGAGGATGATAGTTTGTGGGTTTTGGTTCACTTTGGTTTGATAGTTTCTGCAATAGAGCTTGATATCCTAACGAGGATGTCATGTTATTTGTGGAAGGAGTTTGGTGGTTGTTAGCTGTTGTCTAAAATTGCAGTCAGAAATGATTGGAGTGGAATGACATGTAGGTTGGTTCCAGATTCCATCTTTAAAGCGATTGGTGCATGCACCACCCTCGCAAATCATCATGAGTTATGAAGATGTATGGTATACTTTTATACTTTGGGGTTGTTTTTAATATTTATTTATTTTGTCGAGGTTTTTTGTGTGGTGAGATTTGGAGGGGATGGCATAGTAGAACCAAATATCTGAGAGAGACCTGGAGTTCGATTCTCCCTGGTGGAGCAAATGTGCAATTGGCGGCAATTGGCAAACAACTCTTCAAAAGCTCAAATGGAGTGAAATCACAAACCGATTCTTAGCGAAAGAGAAGGCAGGGGAGGAGAAACAGGGACTAGTTCAAATGCCGTGACCTGGCATGCTAAATATAGCACAACAGAGACACCAATGTTCACACAAAATCCCCAACTTACAATTTGCTATTAACAACAAAAGATGGTTTACAAACAAGATTTTTCTTTCATTTGTGACACTAAAGATTCAATTTGCTATTAACAACGATCAGCTTTATATATGAATCTCAAAATTAACCAAGTATACCCCATTTTTTATATACCCTAACTAAAAATGTAACATTTCTTAATGTATCCCTTTTCATGCATTTTCATAAAAACACCATGCACACCCCTCTTCTTCATCCTCTACCCCAACTCAATCACTTCCGGTCATCCACCACTGCACTAACAATAATTCTTTAGAAAAAACACTCTTGCAATTCCGTCTTTCAAATATTAGCCTTGGATTAGGTTAATATTTTTCTGGGTTTTGCTTTCAATTTTGAACTGAAAGCCTCAAGGTCATCACTGCCCAAGCGATCTAAGGCTGAGATCTCGCCGTCCAAATGTTTGAATGGATCTACTACGGATCTGGATCACGATCTCGATATTGGTGGGTTTTTTTGTCGTCGGCGCCTCCGTCGATGTTGCTTGGTAGATCTGTGGAGAACTGATAGTGGAGTTGGACTGGTTGTTTGAATTTGGTGGTGAATTGATGGATTCTAAGAAGAATTGGTTGATTGTCTATACAGAGATGAGTTTGGGTTTTCGTGATGAAGATGAACAAAGGGAGGAAGGCTTGGATATGTGGTAAGGATCTGGGGTATTTTTATGAGATTTTGGGGTATATTTAATGAAACGTGGGATTCAAATAGTGCTCATCATTAACAACAAAAGATGGTTTACAAACAAGATTTCTCCATCATTTGTGACACTAAAGAACAAAAAAATCAAGGGAAAAAATGATATCACAGCTGTTCTTTTACACTTATCAAACACCCGATTGTCGTCGTCTTCGACATTTTTTATGGGAAATTTTTTTTGTAAGAATGAAACTGTTATGTCACAGGAATCACACAAAGGCAAACAGATGTTATTTTCATTTTGCTTTAAATAGCTGGCTTCCAAGGGTCACGGTTTGAGTACCTTCCCCCATTACTGTAGTCAAGTTCATTTCTTTCTCTAGTATTCGATCAAGTTCCATAACCACAAAGTTCATGGAAGGCCGTCTCTCGCTTGACATCTCAAGACATCGTAGTATCAGCTGTATGTAGTCCTCCACACATTCTGTTGTGAAACTCCCCAGTCTCATGTCAATAATTATGCTTGAAAAGTTTGTAAGATTCTGATTACTTTGAACCTGAAACATCAATTTGCAGCTTTTCAGAAGTTGTATCACTTAATCACAAGCAAGTAGATCTGACAATGCAAAATGAAACTTGAAGCGTACCCATTCAACCAGGTTTTGGCTGGAGTCTGAAGATGGAGGTCCAGTTGCTTCCCGGCCACTTAGCAACTCTAAAAGAAATACTCCAAAACTATATAAATCACTTCTTTCAGAAAATCTTCTGAACTCTTTCACCCTACACAAGTAAATGGTCTTCAGACGAAGTCATCCAAATTGCATCAGTAGAATGATATATTCACATGGGTATCAAAAAGTAATACTCAGGGGCAAGGAATATCTCGTCTGCTGTCACTTGTGAAGATGGACCCGCAACATCAACTCTTCCCAGGAAATTACGAAGTCCCGCATCAGCAACCTTAGCTATAAAATTTTCATCTACAAGAACATTGGCAGTTTTGAAATCCTTATGGACTATTCGGGGACTAAGAGAGTGAAGGTGAGCCAAACCTATGCATGAGCAAGATAAATGAGGAAGCAGTGCTTTTCAAGACCTTATGCACAAAGCGGGTGAACCTTAAATCATTTATAGTTTTGACTTAACAATAATTTTCATCGGACCGATATGAATATCGAAACTTTGATTTAAAGAAAAGAAAAACTGATACCAGGAAAGATATAATAAATGCTCACTGATGCTGCAGAGGATCACCTTTAGCTGCCCCTAGAGCTATCGAAAGTCTATTCTTGAATTCCAGCTTCTGATGCAAAACCTGACCAGCTCCTGCAAAGAAAACATCAAAAAAACTTCTTTAAAATTAGCTGCACAAGATTAGATGTGCATATATATTAATCAAATACAAGCCAATCAAAGAAAAATACTTTTAGAACATAATGTCCACTTGTATTGATTCACTTCCGGTATTTATATTTGCAAACAGGCTGCTCCTAAGGAACAAATTCCTTTTTTGTTTTTTGATAGAAAGCAAAATTTTTGACTGGATAGAGAGTTGCCATACAAGTGACTGGAAACACTCCCGTTAGGTATATACTCGTACACTAGAAACTGCAGATTATTTTCCTGGCAGTAACCCAAGAGAGTCACAAGATTCCGATGCTGAATAGGTGCAAGGTAGCGTGCCTAACAGAAATGATCAACCCCATTAGATCAAGCCAACAAAGAAGCAGCATTATACAGTAGATAAACAGAATAGGAAACGAAGGGGAACAATAGCCACTAAATTTGCATGCCTAATTCTGATGCAGCCACCAATTTCAGCTGACAAGCAATGGTGTACCAAACCTAATATCATATATATTGGTTAAGGTATTGTGTTATGTTAAGTCTGAGCTCTGATGTCTTATTTCATTCCCAATTTCTAAATAGATTAGAAACACGAGGAAAGCGATTAATGACTGGAGGATAAGGCAGTTGGAGAAGGACAACCGCAAGCAATGTTATATATGGCATGTGGAATTTTAATCCAAATATCAGAATCCGTGCCTGTGCACACATATGCTTTAAGGAACTAATTGGACGAATTTAACTAAGACTTTAATCAGCTCTTATGACGGTTTTACTGCATACACATATTATGAAGCATCCTCCTGAATCACATCCAGTTGTAGGATGGGAAAGCAGGTGAGGGTTACCTCATTCACAAATTCCTGACTGGGTGCTTCAGGTCGCTTTTTAATGGCTACAAGCATGCCATCATTAAGTAACCCCTTATATACCTCTCCTAATTTTCCTATCCCAATTAGATTCTTATCACTGAAACCTTTTGTTGCCAGAGATCATTCTCCCATCTCAAAACGCCTTGCTTCTCGTAATGACAACTCAACCCCAACATGTCTTCCAACTGCAGGCCATCCAGACTAACCGTGAGCAGAAAATCTTTCAGATTGAGTTCATTGCTTTTAAAACCTTCTTAAGATATATATCAGGAGGGAAACTTACGTCGAACAGAAGGATTAGAGGACCCAGTTTCAGAAGTTCTTGAAATACTCCTTTTTTGTGAAAGGCAGTACCAAATGAAGAAGACAACTATCCCCACCAATGCCACGGCTCCTGCAGCTCCTTCTAATATTGGTGCAAGAGTCCCTGACATTTGTTTTGGGAACAACGTCAGCTATGCTGTAAAGTATTGAAGTGATATAAGTGATCAAACATTGAACCTGGAACACAAACAATACCACGAGAATATGAATTCCAATTGAGAAGACAAAAGAATGGAACACAATTATAACGATGGGAAACAGAAACAAGTGAAGGCAGAAGAGACATTGACGATAATTATTCAATATATTAGTACTTGATCTCCCAATACAAATATATCATACAATAAGCATTAGGTTTAGCTGCATGAAATTCCACCAGAAAGCAAATACAATCACAAGATGATAAGAATGCAAATTTCTAAGAACCCAAAATTATGAAAATAAACACCAACAGTCCACTAATGTCAAGAATGATTGAAATCAAATTTATTCACAGAAAACATCTGTGGCAGTCCAAAATTAAAATTAAGAAATAGTAGTCAATAAATAAAATGGCCATCCGCAGATTATATGAACAATCCACAGTATTTGAAATCTAAACTGCTTGGAAAGGAATTGAAACATATCTAGGCTTGTGTTTGTCGGACGTGTGTTAAAAAAGATAAATAAATAGCAAACCTGTATTCCCTGAGAAGTAATGAAGCCAGATCTCCAGAAACTTCAGGTTCATTTAAAAAGAAGAAATGGAATCAGTTTGCCAATACCCTCTCAATTCTCACCCAAATTGAAATTGACCCACATTCCCACATTGAAAAGGAATCCTCGGCCAAACAAATAAAGAGTGTAAGGAACCTGGAACTCCACACTCACAAAGAGAAATATGACCAGCAAGAAATAACACTCTCTTGCAACTGAACTCCAATAATTAACAACAAGATAAGTGGAAACACGATTCAACCAGAGGAAGAGTTCCCCTTGAGAACCAGAGTCCTTAGTACAACAACATTAAAAGGAAAAACAACAACACCCTTTCGTTCTTTGATAAACCACCCTAAGGAAGAAACAACTACTTATATCAACAACCACAAACTGGACTCTTCAAAGGCAGATCCAACGGCACCAAAAACTTCAGCGAAACAAGCAACACAACACACTAACCCAGCCCATAAACAAAAGCACAAATGGGCCCCCAAAACAACACCAACGACAAGTTTAGACATTGTCGAACCCAGGTTCCTGACAAGTCCCTCCCCATCAAAAGACCTTGCCCACAAGGTCAGGATATTTAGACAGCAGCTCTGGATAGGGTATCCAAGTAGCATCCATATACGTCTGCCCCTCCCACTGAATTAACAACTCAGCCGCTGCATGATGTCCCTTTTTGATCAATCTCCTGTCTAGCACTACTGCTGGCATAGGCAACATTTCCCCATCTGTAGAAACAACCGGTAAATGGGTAGTTGCTGAGACAGCTGCACCTAAGTGTTTCTTCAGCTGTGACACATGGAAAACCGGGTGTATCTTAGACGTAGGTGGCAGCTGCAACTTGTAAGCTACACTCCCAATTTTCTCCAAAATTCTATAAGGCCCATAATACCTGGGAGCTAACTTGAGATTCCTCCTCTGGACAACCGATATTTGGCGATATGGTTGTAGTTTCAAATAAACAAGGTCCCCCACCTCAAACTCCATATGCTTCCTCTTCCTGTCAGCAAACCTCTTTTGTGAGTTTTGACTCTTCTGCAATTGATGCTTAAGGGTCAACAACACCTCCTCCCGAGCCTTCAAATGGTTGTCTACACTGTCCACCAGAGTAGTTCCAGGAACATAACTTAGAAGAGTGGGTGGTGAGATGCCGTACACCACTTCAAAAGGAGACAATTGAGTACTAGAGTGATTACTAGTATTATAACAAAACTCTGCCAAGGTCAACCACTTATACCAACTTTTAGGATCCCCACCCGCATAACACCTAAGGTATTGCTCTACACTTTTGTTGACAGACTCAGTTTGACCATCTGATTCCGGGTGATATGCCGTAGACATACATAACTCCGTTCCCTGTAACTTCCAAAGTGTCTTCCAAAATGTACTTGTAAAAATAGGATCCCTGTCCGACACAATCTTCTTTGGTAGACCATGAAGTTTAAACACATGATCAAAATAAACTTGAGCCACCCCCGTCGCTGTAAAAGGATGACTGAGAGCCATGAAATGACCATACTTGGACAACCGGTCCACAACCACCATAATGACGGACCGACCAAAGGAGTGAGGTAAACCCTCAATAAAATCCATACTAACCTCTTCCCATATAACTTGAGGGATAGGTAGCGGTTGTAAAAACCCTGGAGGGTGTGTATTCAAGTACTTAGTCTGTTGACAAATCCCACACTCTTTCACATAATTCTTGATAGTTGTCTTCATCCCCTTCCAAAAAAAATCCCTCTTAATTCGATGATAAGTCTTAGAGAAACCCTTATGTCCCGTAGTGGGTGAATCATGGACATGGTAGAGCAATAATTTGATCACTTCCTGGTCGTGACCCAGACATATTCTCTTTGTTTTGTAATACACTAGTCCCTCCCGCAAGGAAAAATTTTTATACCGTGAAACTCCCGCTGCAAACTCCCCCATAATCTTCCCAATCTCCCCATCATGAGTATAAGACGCCTTAACTTTATCCAAAAAATCTGTAGTAGGAATTGAGAGAGCCATGAAAGCCATAGCAGTGGTAACTGACGAATTTCCATGACTATTAACAATTTCCAGATTGCTGCCAGTATCACTTTCAGCACATAATTTCCTAGCCCCAGCTCGGCCATCAGCACCAACAACAGCTCCACACTCACCAACTATGCCCGAATTTTCTGTACCAGGAATAGTTGCTGCCCCTAAATCCTCATCACTCAGCACCGCCGTTGTTGCACCCTTGCCACCCAACTCCTCATATTTCCGAGACAAAGCATCAGCCACAGCGTTTGTTGATCCCCTCTTATAATCGATAGAGAAATCATAGCCCAATAATTTCACCATCCACTTTTGTTGGAAGGGTGTGCCAATGGACTGTTCCAATAAATATTTGAGACTAAAATGGTCAGTTCGGACAGTAAAATGATGGCCAAGGAGGTATGGTCTCCACTTCTGGACTGCCTGGACCAGTGCTAAAAATTCTTTTTCATATGCCGATAAGTGTAGTGCCTTTCCCTTCAAAGCCGCACTAAAGAAGGATATCGGATGACCAGCTTGTAGTAATACAGCACCAACACCCACTCCGGATGCATCACACTCAATGACGAAAGGAGAATTGAAATCGGGTAGAGATAGAACAGGTGGGTTAGTTACCACTGCCTTCATTTTCTGAAATGCAAGGTCGGTTTTTTCATCCCATAAAAAACCATCTTTCTGCAGCAAACTATGGAGAGGGGCTGCTCATTGAGCATAATTTTTTATAAATTTACGGTAATACCCGGTAAGGCCGAGGAAACCCCTCAAACCTTTCACGGTGGTAGGCCTCGGCCAATCAAGCATCGCCTCCAATTTCTTTGGATCAGCTTTGACACCCTCGGCTGTGACTACATGCCCCAAATAGACTACTTCCGGAGCTGCAAAACTGCACTTAGAAAATTTGGCGTATAATTGATGATCCTTCAAAACTTCCAAAGCTAACTTCAAATGCTCCACATGCTCACCCATATTTTTGCTATAAACGAGTATATCATCAAAGAAAACTAGGATGAATCGTCGTAAATAAGGCTCAAAAACCTTATTCATCAGACTCTGAAAAGTAGAAGGAGCATTGGTCAACCCGAAAGGCATGACCAAAAATTCATAGTGTCCATGATGAGTTCGGAACGCTGTTTTTTCAATGTCCTCCTCAGCCATAAGAATCTGATGATAACCGGAGCGTAAGTCTAACTTGGAGAAGATGGCTGCCCCATAAAGTTCATCCAAAAGTTCCTCAATAATGGGAATTGGAAATTTATCCTTGACCGTAGCCTTGTTTAGTGCTCTGTAATCAATACACATCCGCCATGACTCATCCGTCTTCCGAACCAAAAGAACCGGACTAGAAAAAGGACTAACACTCGGTCTAATAACCCCTGCCAACAATAACTCTTTCACAATCTTTTCTATTTCAGACTTCTGGAAATGGGGATACCGATAAGGTCTGAGGTTAACAGGAAGTGTCCCCTCCTTGAGCAAAATACGATGCACATGAAACCTGGACGGTGGCAGCCCCTTGTGCTCACTAAATACCCCAGAAAAATCATCTATAACCCCCTTGATTGTCATGGGCATGGTCTGTTGACCAACCTGTTGAATGGCCATCTTAGAGTCAAGCATCTGCAACCAGATCCCGTGTTTCCCCCTTGGCCTCCATTTTTCCATAAGCTGCATAGAGCTAACAGCTTCTTTTTGGCTGTGCAAACCCCTCAAATCACACTGCTTCCCTTGCCAAATGAAAGCCATCGTCAGTTCTTGGAAATTCCAGCAAATATTCCCCAACTCTTGTAGCCACTCTATTCCCAAAACTAAGTCACAGCCACCCAGAGGAACAATGTAACCTGAAACTGGAAAATTGGTGCCTTGACACCTCACCACTAGTCTTTCAATCAACCCGCAACACTGTAGCTTCTCACCATTTGCCACCTTTACCGGTGTGGGTCCTATTGACTTCACTGGTAATTCCAATTGAGTCGCAATGGTTGCATCCACAAAATTGTGGGTGGCTCCACTATCCACCAATATTGTCAACGGCATGCTACCCACATAACCTACCACCCTCATCGTCTCTGGGCTGGTATCTCCTCTAATAGCTTGTAAAGTCACGGTTGGCTCGAACTGAATCTTCATGAGTTTAGGTTCAATGGTTTCCCCTACCAACTCTCCCACTACATCTTCTTGAACTTCAATTGACTCCCTATTTGTTGGCTCCTCCATTTCAATAAAGAACAACTTCGGACTGGAACATTTATGCCCTGGTACCCATTTCTGGTCACAATGGAAACAGAGACCCTTTTCCCTTTTCTCCTTCATTTGTTGAGGAGTGATTTTCTGGACAGGCAGTGAGTTAATGTTGTTACCTCCACTCCTTCGCATATTTCCTCCTGGGCTTGACTCTGTTTTATCTTGCTGCCCCCCACCCGGATCCAGTTTCGCTGGAGTAGCCCCGGGAGCATTCGACTTATTTGACTTCCTCACAGCCAAAATTTCCTGCTGCATCCTTGCAAGTTCATAAGCTTCATTCGAGGATTGGGGCTTGAGCATTTGCACTGAAAGTCTAATCTCTTCCTTAAGACCTCCGATGAAACAACTGAGCTTATGACGCTCAGAAAGATCTTGTATCTTCAAAATGATCTCCTCAAACTTCTCCTTATACACCTCCACTGTATGCTCCTGTCTCAGGCGCATTAGATCCACCATTGGACTTACTAGAGGAGTGGTCCCAAACCTGGATTTCACTGCTGTGACCAAACTTTCAAAAGAAGTGATCTGACCCGTTTGCTCCACCTCTCGAAACCAAACCAAAGCCTTACCCTCAAGGTAGAACTTGGCCGTAGTGACTTGCTTGGTAATGGGTACTTGATAGTAATCAAAATATTGCTGGGATTTATAGATCCAAGTCTCTAGATCCTCACCGGAAAATCGGGGAAAATCAATTCGCGGTCTGTCTTCCATGTAGGGTTGTCGGCCCTGCGCTGAACTCTGGGCAACAGATGAGGCACCTGACGAATCACGTACATCCAATCGATTCATGATCTCCGCTAAAGTTTGTTGGTGCCGCAAATCTCTCTCCTGCAACTGGACTTGTAGCTGCGCAGCCTGGTCATCATACTTGGCTTGAAGGGCCAGCAGTTGTTGCTCTAACTGTGCGTTGTTAACCATTCTTGTAAAGGAGGAACGGCCTCTGATACCACTTGTAAGGAACCTGGAACTCCACACTCACAAAGAGAAATATGACCAGCAAGAAATAACACTCTCTTGCAACTGAACTCCAATAATTAACAACAAGATAAGTGGAAACACGATTCAACCAGAGGAAGAGTTCCCCTTGAGAACCAGAGTCCTTAGTACAACAACATTAAAAGGAAAAACAACAACACCCTTTCGTTCTTTGATAAACCACCCTAAGGAAGAAACAACTACTTATATCAACAACCACAAACTGGACTCTTCAAAGGCAGATCCAACGGCACCAAAAACTTCAGCGAAACAAGCAACACAACACACTAACCCAGCCCATAAACAAAAGCACAAATGGGCCCCCAAAACAACACCAACGACAAGTTTAGACATTGTCGAACCCAGGTTCCTGACAAAGAGGCACACACATACAGTCAAATCCCGGAAAAGCAAAAGTAAAACTGTGATTCTGGGATTTGCAATTGCGAAAAAGGACAGCTCAGGGACGCGAGGTCCAAATCATGAGCACGAAACAATAAAAACAGAAAAACAATATTGCAGAGCTCTCTTTCTGACAGGCGATGATAGGGTGCCACTGCAACGCAACAACTCATGAATATATCTATCGAATCGATGGATCAATCTATCTCCGGGTCGTACTTTTGAATAAACAAACCCCAGTATCATCGTTAGATAAAGACAATGCCGACAGAAAGTGACCACCTTGTGCCGACAACAACTCTTCCTCTCCCACCTCTACCAAACCACTCATTTCTTATACCACCGCTCCACATCCATATCTATAATACCTATACAGAATACAAAACCCACCAAAAACAAATAAAAAAAAAGAGAAACGATCTACAGTTTCCTTTGATGTTTCCAGGGGAATAAAAACCTTAAGCAATCTGAAGTTTTAAGATTGAAGGGTATTAAAGAATATGAAGAATCGAGTAAGAAATCAAAACTGGTATTCCTATTGAATAATAAAATTTATAATTAATATTTTGTGGGCTGTAAAGCAGGATAATTGTTGTCCGGTACTGCAAGTTGAAAAGGGTTTATTTTTGTGTCCTGTACAGGGCATCTTGGCCGTAACAGATTACAGACAGAAACCACTCACCAGTGTGTATTCTCCATAAATAACAACAACAAGAAGTGAGAGAGAGAGAGAGGCGCAGAAGAATATGTAGTTAATCATGAACAGTAATCAATAAAGAAAAGAAAGATATTGAAAGCCTTGTGGGGTTAGATTGCCATCCCCACCTGCCAGCCATGCTGACATTGCTACCATTGTCTAACGTTTAATTTAATATACTACAAAATAATAATAATAATAATATCCATATTTTTTATAGAGAAAAAATCTTCCCATCTTTATTTCAAAACTTAAAACCTGAAATATACCGTGAAAAATATGTAACATATATACACCGTATATTTGGATATACATGTTACATGTTACATGTACTTAAAAATTTTGTTCATGAGAATGTTTTCATGCATCCAACTCAGATTGCCCAACAAGGGGTTCTCACTGTTGATGAGTTTGCTTCAGTTAATCTGGTTCAACGTGTGTCTGTCTTGACTGTATCAGATGGTGTGGATATTGAAAGATGGGAGGGTCCTCCGAGTGATTTTATAAAAATAAACTGGAATGCTGCACTAGACAATCATGGTAACTTCACAGGTATGAGAGCTATTTATAGAGATATATATGGAGATTTATTGGCTTGCAGTTCTATGGTAAGGACTAAGGAAGACTGCTCTTGAACCTACACTGGCGGAAGCAATGGGGGAACTTCATGCGGTTCAGTTGGCCATTGAGTTGAGATTTCGACAGATAGTCCTCGAAGGCAATTCTAGTATTGTGGTGGTTGTAGGATCAGATTTCTACAATCGTTGAAAGGTCAACTTTTCTTCCTGTGGGGTCCGTTTGCAGCTTTGGATCCTGCAAGTTTCACAACAAGGCAAACCGTGAAAGCTCCTTAACCGGCTTGGGGGGTGCCGGTAGTGGAGGCTCCGACGATCAAGTTAGTACTTGTCGGAGATGGAAGACCAGCTATCTCTTAAGTGTTTTTGTCTGAATGGGTATTATATAGAGTTGGTAGAAAGTGTTTTTGTATTGTCTAGTTTGTTTTTCGTCCCAAAAATGATCGATCCCCCGCATATGAAAAAAGGGGGGTATTTATAGAGAACAATGATCGACCTTGGGAATTTTGTGTACATTCCAGTTATATCATTGGACCAACTTGTATGAAAGAAGTGTATAAAAAGTCTACTATCCCGGTTGTGTCAGGGTAAGCGATAAAACAACAATGTGTCATAATTAAGACAGGTGTCGATGAAAGTATGGAAGAATTGTAGGCGGTATTTAATGAATAGATACGTATATGAAAGAAAGTCATACCTAAGGATGTGAGCCAGTCACACATACAAATATCGGCTGTAGATTAGACTGATAAGGACTGCTTTATGAGTGAGGTAGTCCGAGTAATGGCGCTCATATGTGGCGTCGCCATTACTCTGTTATGGCGACTGTACCCAGTCGCCAATACCTGCGAATGTCTTGACACCTAGTTCCATCATGCTAAGGAATGATTATAATAAAGTGACCAGTCTGTAAAGCTATAAAGATCCTGTAGATAAGTGTCAGAAAATATGACAGTTTTGGTGTCAGAATACTGTTTATATCACTTAGCAATGATGTAAAGATTGTATATGGACCCAAAGATAGGTTTTTAGGTTTGGGCCTAACTGTGATAGTTAACCTGTGGACCTAGACAGTCCAGCTTGTCTTGTCGTTATGTGACCATGTGGGGCCATACCATTTTTGGCACCTACAGTGGTGGCTATTAGAGGGAAGGAGAAGTTGTTATCCCCATGGGGTACGACAATCATGGAGATTCGCCGTTTACTTTCATGTTTTCATAGTTTGATGGTTTGTCATGTGCGTCGAGGTGCTAACTTTGCAGCTCACTGTATGGCAAGAAGTGCTATCCAAGATCAACAAAGGAGGGTATGAATTGAAGATGGTCCGGAATGTGTGTTGTCCATCGTGAAAGACAAGAAGTTGAATTACAGATAGGATATTGCTAGTTGTTTTTAGATGAGGGTCTTGGTGTAGTGTGATGTTTGTTAAAAATTCTTTAGTTGTTTTTTAGTTTAGCATTCTGAGGTTGTGTTCTATCCAATCTCTGCTATGTAATCCACCATTTGGTGGCTTGAGTGCCTCTTAATATGCCTCCAATTCTTTTGCCCAGTATGGATTATGGAATCTACTCAGGTCATTAGAGCTTCTCAAAAAAAAATAGAAAATGTCATGTATTTTTTTTTTGGAAAGATTATTTTATTCACCCTATTTTAAAGAGAAGTGTATGTTTATGAAGAGATATGACACATATCTATTCCTATATATAGAGAGTTGGTTAGAGCACTTTAAGTATCGATAGTGGCTGGACCCTCTGCTCTTTGAGACTTTCTGATTTCCTCTAGACAAGGCGCCATTTCAAGTCACTAATCTTGATTAGTAATTAAGTAGAAACGATATGGAATTTCTATGATACCGGTTATTATAATATATATATATAGCCATAGCGAGGGATGAATCATGCATGGGTAGGTTTAACAGACGGGCAGCTGGAGAGCCACGTGGTTTTGCTCAAGAAGCGGAAGATATTCAACCACAGACTAAGGGTCCGTTTGGTAAACAATTTTACGAGTAGCATGTATGGTAGTATATATTGTGGTAGTATATATTGTGATAGATTATATGGTGTCTGAAATGCTGGTAGTGTTTGGTTGCAATTATGGTAGTAGCATAAAGCTGTTAAAATTGTAGTGGCAAATTACTTACAGGGGTATTATGTATTTAAGTGGTAAGATATGTAAATAAATATTGAAGTAAATAATAAATAATGTACTAAATTAATAAATAATTTAAACTAATATAAATAATTATAATTAACATTTTCATATATTTTGTACATATAAATATAAGTACTTATAATATTTTACAATTAAATACAATTAAACTAGTGGAGCCCTAAATTTGAGAGGGTAATATGGTCATGACAACAAAAAGGTAAGGATAATATGGGAAAGAAAAGTTGAATTGTGTTAAAATGGTCCAAATGACCACAATTTCAAAATGGCAATAAAATTGTACCTGAAATGCTAGTTGCTAAATGGTTGTTTGACAAGTAGGTAACATTTATACTACCAAGTAGTCTAAATACTATTCAAAATGGTGTGCCAAACACACCCTAAGACTTTAAGTACGTACACCTGTCTGTTGACATTTATTTTACTTGTTATTTTTTATTTTTGAGAAAATAAAAAATTTTCATCTCTTCCATCGGTTTCACTTACACTTTCACGTGCTGTTTGGCACAGCTTTTGAATTCAGAAGAAGGGGAAAGTAAAGTTTGATATTTAGGGCAAATGCAATGGTAAAATGTTATTAGGCCAACAAAGATATTGTCTTTTACTGATGTGGTTGTATTGTAAAATGTGTTTTGCTTATGTGGTTGTATTGGGATAAGTGTTTTGCTGATGTGAATGTATTGATATTTGATGTTTTGGTGTAGTTTTTTTGCGGATAATATGGAGGAATGAAATGTTGTTGGACTCTATGTTGGATGGGAAGAGAAATTGTATAGAAATTTGTGTTTTGTTGATGTGGTTGTATTGGAATATGTGTTTTGCTGATGTGACTGTATTAGAATACGTTTTTGACTTGAGTTTTGTGTAATAAAGATGGGACCGGACCAACAAAAATATTGGCCTAGCAAATAAACAACCATTACATATGTCCTTATAAGATAAGAGGGTAGGAACTAGGGTCTACTTACTTGTCTCGTAGCGATTATATACCTTGCGAGTTGTGATGGGTTAATACCACTTTTACACACCAAAAGATAGTCAGTGTTTCAATTTGCACACCGTAATTTAAAACGTTTCAATTTGGTCATCGAAAGATCAAAATGTATCAAATCGATCGCTCGGTCAAATTTTCCTAGTTTTGGGCCGTCAACCTGCCTGTGTGACAGGTTGACCGGTAAATAATTTTCCACGTGGAAATAATAATTTTTTCTGAAAAAACATGTGGATAAAAAGTGAAATGTGGCACATATCAACCAAAAAAATAAAATGAAAACATGTGGAAATATTAAAAATAATTTGAAAATGAAAATGTTCAAATGTTTGCCTTCTTCAAGCTTGGATACGATCCAGCAGATCCAAATAGATCTGGCGAGGTAGTTGAATCCACGGTCACAACAAGTTGAAGTAGACAGAGATCAAAGGAGGACCCATAAATCATGGCCTCAACAACAAGTTCTTTGCCCTCTTCACGCATCTTCGGTGCAAGAACAACTCTCCTCCGAATCTGGGTTTTTCATCTCTAGTATCAACCCTAACCACCAATTCTTCATCTTCTTCCCTACTCGCCTTAAAACCTCAATTCTGACCCTTCTTGAAAATTGACAAGAAATCGCCCTTATTTGGAACAGAGGAAAAAGAAACTCGGCCATGACTCTTTGGATCTGTCAGAGGTCCTCTTGATTTCTTGATTTTCTTTTATGCCTCGTCCAAGACTATTTGGATCTGCTGGAGCTCCTCTCTCAATCTTCTTTTGAGTTCCACATTCTCCTAGCGGAGACGAAGATCTTCGATTTCTACCGCCCGTGGGTTTGACGGTGGGACAGAGGAACATTGAGGTCATCATCTGCTCCTCAACATTTCTACCGTCCGTGGGTTTGTGCGAGCACGGAGGATGGCAGAGTGGCTTTGGTGGTTACTGGGTTTTTAGTTTTGTCTAATTAATTTTATTTTAATTAAATTTGTAAGTGCTTTAGAGATATTTAATTAGTGTTACTTAGTGTAATTAGTTGCAATTGATGTTAGTGGGTAAATTTTCCACGTCATTATATTCTTTAAAATAATGTTTTTTAGATTGGAAATGTCAATCCACGTCAGCATAAAAAGTTGACTTTTGCATGTCACATAAGCGGTTGACTACCCAAAACTCAGAAATTCTGCCCAAGTGATCAATTTGAAACATTTTGATATTTCAATAACCAAATTGAAATGTTTTAAACTAGGGTGTACAAATTGGAAGACTGACTATCTTTCGGTGTATAAAAGTGGTATTAACCCGAGTTGTGATGAACCATAAGTATACAAATTAATTCGCTGGTCAAGTCATTTGGTCATTTAAGTTGGACCAAATTTGAAACTTAATTGAAACTACGTACGATTGAGGTTGAAAATTTCATATCATGTTTTACTATCCTTTTTTACCATTCATCCAAGCCAATTAATTGTCATTAGACATATATATATGCAATTTATTCTCCGATGTTCATTACGCATTACCTCTGTCTTAATCTTTGTAATTAATTTATTAGGGTGAGCATGTAAATTTATTGTGTACATATATAAATTCTCCTATGAGTTCCAATACGTCCAATCTAATTTTTTTAAAACTATTTTACAACAATACAATTTATTAAATGATATTTCTATGAACATTCAGTTTGGTCTTATAAAGTAACCTAAAATATTAATATAAGTACATATTAAAATGTATGAAAACTAACTAAAGAGCATGTAAAATGAAATAATATATAAATATATATTTAGAAAACATAAGTATTATTATGTATGAATAATTTTAAGGTTACTATTGTTATTGTTATGTATTTTCCATTACTATTAGGTCATAAATAAAAGGAAATTGTTCAAACATCAGTGTGTATATACAAACATATATATATATATATATATATATATATATATATTCACTTACTAAAAAATACTAGTGCTGTGCACGGTCCGGTTAACCGGACCGTTAGGGTCAAACCATTAACCAGACCGGTAGTAACGGTTTTGTATATTATGAAACCAAAACCAAACCATAAACAACCAAAACCGGTGATACGGTTAACCGGTATAATCGGTTCAGTTTCGGTTCGGTTACGGTTTCATAGGTTATGGGCCTCAATGTTGGACCTCTAATCATTAAGAACAAAAACCCAACTATATTTAACTAAATACAAACCCAACTCAAGTTAACGTTTTATAAAAACTTAAGGCCATCACTGATTCACTAAAATAAAAAACAAAATAAAGAAAAAATCATAGTTTGAACTTTGAAACGTCAAAGTTCAGGCAAGATCAAGCAAGAGAGAAATTCAAGCATTAGTAATTTAGTATTTAGTATTATTTCAAATTTCATCTATTTAGAGTTTTAGCCATAAAAATATTATTAATTAGTTAATATATATAAAATGAATTATGAATATACAATATTACAATTATATATATATTTAAGTATTATTTATGAATATATAATATTATAATTATATATTTAATTTAAGTATTATTTATATATACGGTTCGGTCCGGTTAACCGGGGTTTTCAAAAATTTATAACCATGAACCGGTCCGATAACTACGGTGCGGTTCGGTTATTCAAACCGTTTGACCAATATACGGTCAACTAACCAAACCAAACCGGACCGACCAGTTCGGTTTCCGGTTTCGGTCCGGTTTGCGGTCCCATTTGCACAGCCCTAAAAAATACATATAAAAGATATATACACAAAATTTATGTGTATGTAATATATATTTTTTAAACTTGGGGGTGTGGTGCGGCTACAACCTAGTGTAGCCCCCTCCCATCTGCCCCTGGTCTGCGTGGTCTTGAATACTAATTCCTCAATTGCTTTCGAGTCTCGATGCTGCATTTCTCGTCTTGGTTCCTTTTGAAATGTAGCATTTTCTTTTGTTTTGGTTCTCATGCGTTTAAGCTTTTGTTTTGGTTCCAAGTTTCGACGAGTGTGAGAGAATGTTAAGACTTGTATCAACATCGATTAGTGTAAGCTACTGACGTGATTTATAAATAAAGATTCAATCACTCTTAACAGAGAAAGCCCATGAAGGGATTGGATCCACAAGGACCACCCATATTAGTAGCCCTAGGATATTCTCATTAAGAGTTGGAGATAATCTCTCTTCACAAAAGAGTGTTCTTTTAAGGGGAAAAAAATTGGGTGTGCCTTAAACCCAAAATGGACAATATCTTTTCAAGTTGTTCAGATTGAATGCATGTGTGTAGTGCTTTTACCATTTCATGAATATCTGATTTATAACAAGACACGGTTACAATTAGGTTGCTAAAATTAAGCACATAGCTAGATTGTGATTGTGGATCTTCCCTTCTACAACTAAGCCCCCTTATTGTACGTAATCATATATATATATATATTCACGTCCTTATTGGAGTTTTTGTAGGGGTGTTCAAAAGCAAGCCAGAAATTTTAACTCTTTGCTGCTGACGCGTTATTGGAGTTTGGTTTTTAAAAATAAATTTCGGTTTAAAACCGAAATAATTTATTTATTTAGTTTATTATTTATATACATATAATATAATATTAAGGCTTTTTTAGTCGAAAATTTGAAAACACCTAGCAGCCCAGCTTGTCTAGCCCTAGACAGTAGATTATGTAAGCACATATTGGTCAACCCTATTGATTTACGACAGTGTGAGTGGTCAGGTTTTATACTTGATGAATTATCTATGTATATGTAAGTTTTTCTGTGCAGGGATGCATCCCGAGATAGCCTACATTACTCAACAGTTTAGTGAAACATGAAGTAGGCTATTCTAGTCGTGATTCAAAATCAAATTGAAACAAGCCCTATGTGTTTCAACTCAGTTATGACGTGAATCAACATGGTTTATTTATTGTATAACTGAGATTTTGTATTAGGACACTAGTTTAGAGTTGTCTTTAAATAGAAATTCTTTGTCTAGGGCTTTATGAAAAAGAAATTATTTGTTAATTAGGTTTCTTAGTTTTATGCAAAAGGAAGTTCTTGGAATTTAGGTTTTATAATTTTAGCAATTTACGGTTCCCAGGGTTTTGCTCAACTGGTTGAAGAATATATATATAGAGCGTTCAAGACTGGTTGAGATTATCGAAGCTTTAGCACAAATACTTAACCGATCTTCTTTGGTGCTTCAAAGTTATTGTTCCTATGTTTTCTTGGTAGAGAAGAGTGTTGACGTGATACAATTCTCAGTGGAGTGGATCACTTGTTGGTGGGTGATCAAACGTCTTCTCAGTTGAAGCCTTGGGTAGTTCCCAAAGCACGTGTGGTTAATGGACTTGCTGTTGTTAGAGAAACATACATTGAATATCATACTTGCTGCAGTTAGCGAAACATACATTGAATAGTTGATGTACTAAGGTGTCTTCGGTTTAGAACCTTTGTAATCTTTATTCTCATAGTGAATTATTTCCAAAGTTGATTGTTTGATACACTTGAGGTTTTTCCATGTTGGGTTTTCCTTATTATTTTTGTTTTATTTATTGTTTTTTATTCCGTACGTTTTCATACTAGTTGACTAACGGTTGTTGGATTAGAACATATTATCAATTGTTGACTTTAATCAGATTGTGGACTTGTTGGTTTTCTTAAACATTAGATGCAAATAAAACAAGACCTATGAAGTTGTTCAAGCAAAACATGTTGTAGATAAGTAGCTAGCTTGCTAGTACATTAGGTCAGGGAAATAATTGTCTCGATAGCTACTGTAGTGAATGGTCTGCGGGTGATTTCGTGCTGCCGTTGATCCGTATATTCCATAAGGAGGAGGAGGAGGAGGAGGCGGAGGAGGGGGGGAGAGTAACATTATCCTTTGATACGAATATGGCCAATTATTACTCCTTGGGGTTTCATAAATGGGCTCAAAAGGATATCTGTTGTTGTTGGGCCTTCTTGGCCTGGGATACCTGCCAGTATCTGCGCTGCTCCCTTTGGTAGTTGTAGGAGATCTGACTCTACTGAACTCCGGCGACGACGACTTCTTCCTGCGAAACAAATTCCAAAACCAAGCAAACCTGCCTTTTCTTGTTTTAGTGATGATGATGTTGGGTTTCTCTTTGCTGCTCTGAGCAGATATTTTGAGACTAGGATGTTGCCGACTGACTGAACCATTTTGCTTCTTGTTTGCCTCACAATGACAGCTGTCATCATCGTCGGAATCAAAATTATCATTGGCAATTTTGAGATGTTGATCAGAAGAAGAGTCCTTTTGGTTTTGGAAGGATAGAAGTTGTGCTTTTCTTCCCCACTTTGCAAACTTGTCAATAAGTATTTTAGGGTCTACATTCCCTGAGACAATCACCATTCCCTCCTCGTAATCTATGGTGACGGATTTCACTCCTAACAAAAAAAAAGAAAAAGTAACGAAAACAAATGGAATAAATAATTTTATATATGCTTTTCCACCAAAATTATAATTAATTTCGAGAGAGAAAGAGAGAATTCTGCCATGATTAATTAAATATCAAATAAAATAAAATTTTAAAAAAATACCATGAATTTTGTTCAACTTCTTCTCTGCTTTCTTTGGACATGCCGCACAGCATCTCAGACTCACTTTCAATCTAAATATCTGTGTAAACAAGCCAACAGGTATAACGTACGTCGATCTAGTAAAAAAAATCAGTCAGCAAAGGAGTAGTGTAGTACCGGGACAGAAGCTTGATGGTTGTCCATGGAAGTGCCTCAAGCTTGTGGAAAACCCAGCTCAAATCCAAAAGCAATAGAGTAGTGGTCTTACTTTCTTTCGGGAAAATGAAAGATATGCCATAACGGAGGGGGAGAGTGGGGACTATTATATATTTATGGACATACGAGATCATATTGAATAACAGAATATTACATTTCCATGATTAAGACAAGTAATCTCAAAAAAACAAAATAAATGGAAACAAAGTAGCCAGCCATAATTGTGGACTGAATTAACGCCCCATGTCCTGTAAGAATCAAGATCAAGTTAAAATGGAAAGGGTATCATCAACTTAACACTCATATCCTAAACATACGTACATCAATATTGGCAATCAATCGTAAATCAACGTTCTTTGCAGCATTTTACATAATATCTATCCGCGAAGGTGGTATGTGTGCAGATTGCTGACCTTTGCAGCAGATCAGTTTGATGAAGCTACAACCCAGAAGAAAAGCAGTCCAAGAGCTCATTCTTGAAGTGGTAGTATTTTTTTTTGGTTTTGGTTTTGGTTTTACTTTTAGTGCAGCAAATTCAATATGAAACAAAACTAGTTAATTAAGTAAATTAAGTGGATAAACATTGAGACCAACAGCAACAGTTAGTATAATAATAGTGGAGTAATTTTGTATTTGAATTTTGAAGACAAGATTAATTTCCTTTCTTTCTTCTTCTCGTTTCTCAAAAACGATCGACGTGATTATTTAAAACTAGCAAGCTCCCACATGGGTGATGCAACTGCAATTATTGCCAAGCTACAAAAACAGAGTGATTCCGTTGAGTAGCAACTTCTAAGAAATTGTTACAGCACAGGTTTTCATGAGAATTCTGAAAAATCATAAATATTAAATTAAGTATTTAATGAATTTGGGATGATGCGAAGGACATTCATGTGGGGGTATACAGCTAGTTATACTATAGCATTGTTGATGTAATAATTCAACAATCGAAAATGTATTGTGTGTAATATTATTAATTGTGTGAACAATTAATCGAAATTTGAAACTAACAAAGAAAACTAGCACATTTTAGAGGTAGGGCTTAATGAAGATGGTAGTGTGATTGTCTGATTGGTGACATTTGGAGTTCAATGGAGATTCTAAATACCTGCACAATTTTAGCAAGATAGCTCATTTTATTGTTAAAATTGCTTTGAATTGTTTAACTCCATGTGTTTGGAGTGCATCCAATATTCCAATGTGCCATTTTAGCTACAGAACGTTGTATTGGCAGACTTGCCACCTGATGTTTCTTAATAATATACAGACTTTTCCCTTAAAAAAAGAACAAACCCATTTTAGGCCATAAATATCTTCCCTACACCACTACACTACATAGCAGATAAAACAGCAGCAGATTGTAGTTGTACCATATAAATATGTAGTTTTTAGATTTTCGTCATCTCATCTCTGTCTTAAAAGGTTAAACCCCTCCAAAACCTTCCCTTTGATTTTATTTCCTCTCTTCACCTCGATTGTCCAGTAGTACGGCTATGGCTTGTCTTGACAAGGCCACGCCATTTGCTCTTTGGCTCCCTGCCTTTCCCAAACTCGGTAAACTCTTCAGCTTGACCACCATCAACTGCCCTTGCCATTACGACAAGCGCAAACCCAATTACAAGTGCAAGCATTGGCTCCTACCCACCAAGGCCGTCTACACCGGGGGCCTTTCAGCCTCCAAATTGGGTGGGCGGAGGGAGAAGCTGGAGCCAGAGACCGACCCAATTTCGATGCTCAACGAAAGAATTCGAAGGGACTACGGAAAGCGTGATGCTTTCTCGAGGCAGGTCATTGATTCCAAAGAGGCTGACAAGTATATACAGATGGTGAAGGAGCAGCAGCAAAGGGGTTTGCGGAAGCTGAAGGGGGAGAGGGAAGGGAAAGAAGGCGGGGTTTTCAATTACAAGGTAGACCCTTATACACTTCAACGCGGAGATTATGTGGTCCATAAGAAGGTTGGGATTGGGAGATTTGTGGGTATTAAATTTGATTTGCGAAAGGATTCTACAGAGCCAATTGAATACGTGTTCATAGAGTATGCAGATGGCATGGCGAAGCTTCCTGTCAAGCAGGCGTCTCGCATGCTTTATAGATACTATCTGTAAGGTTTTTAATTTTGTTGTGGCAAAATTGTTTGCTTCTGTTGCTGCTTGGATTGAAATATAAGGTTTTTTTAGCATGAGGATTGTACATATGCAAATCACAATGTACTTACGAAAATCACAGTCTTTACCCTTAGTTTGAAGGATTAGGACACCATAATCAATCTGCTGTAGATCCAGAACTTTCGTCCATGTTTATGTTCTTGTCATGATGCATTTCTTTTCTAAAACTAACTTAATTGTGTGTCTGAAGTGACTTTATTTTTTGGGATTCTCTTTTACCGAACAAATGCATTCTGTTAATTTGTACAGAAATGCTTAATATTGTTGTCAATTTTCCAGTCCAAATGAAACAAAAAAGCCTCGGACTTTGAGCAAATTGGGTGACCCTAGTGCATGGGAGAGAAGAAAGACGAAAGGGAGAGTTGCGATCCAGAAAATGGTTGTTGACTTGATGGAACTGTATTTAGATAGGTTGAAGCAAAGACGCCCTCCCTATCCAAAGAGTCCTGCCATGGCTGAATTTACTGCTCAATTCCCTTATGAGCCCACACCCGATCAGAAACAGGTATAATTGCAATTATGCTTCCTATTCTGTTGCATTGGTAAGATTGTAAGTGAGGTTCATTTTAATTGTATTTTTATTGTCAATCTGTGATACTATACCATTTCATTGGCTTTGGTATGGTTTTACTATTTTTGGAGTGCGTGACAAAGAAATTTTATTTTGTTAACAGTTCTTCAAAACATGTTTATGGGTGGATTTACTATTATTGTTATTTTTAAAACCTTTGTCACAGGCTTTCCTTGACGTTGAGAAGGATTTGACAAAGAGAGAAACTCCAATGGATCGTTTGATATGTGGAGATGTAGGTTTTGGTAAAACAGAGGTCGCTCTACGTGCTATTTTTTGTGTAATTTCTGCAGGAAAGCAAGCCATGGTATTAGCACCAACAATCGTTCTTGCCAAACAACACTTTGATGTTATTTGGGAGCGGTTTTCCAAGTATCCTAACATCAAGGTTGGACTTCTGAGTCGATTCCAGGTAGGAGAAACAAAATGAACGTTAATGATCTTCACTTCTAAACCAAATAAATGGACAAGCCACTGGGGAAAAACGGTCTTTCAAAATCTAAGTGAAAGACTTTGGCTCTCCTGGTGCATGTGTATGTATATTTGGATTTCTGGACTTGCAGGAATAAACCTCCATTTAAATTGTCTTGTTCCTTTTCTTTGATGATTTAACCATCATTTGTAGGGATGGAAAGCAGTTAATAGAGACTGACAATACTTGTTACAACATGCAGACCAGAGCAGAAAAGGAGGAGTACTTAGACATGATTAGAGATGGTCATCTGGACATTATTGTGGGCACTCACTCACTTCTTGGAAATCGTGTGGTGTATAACAATCTAGGCCTTCTTGTCGTTGATGAGGAGCAGGTTTGCTTTACTTCCTATGGGCTTCATCTGCTGTGAAATATCTTCTAGATGCTTATACTTCAACTGGCATTATTCATTTAAGATGACCTACTCAAACTGATTATGGGGCTGAAAATTGGGTCACTTGCTGCCCTTCTGACTTCATAATTATCAGTGACACCTACTATCCATGTGAAGCATAATACTTCTCAGGTTCAATAATAGGCCATCAGATGATTGAGTATAAGCTACCAGCCATGAATAATGTGGTCTTTTACTGTTTGATTGTAAATTGTGTATTGCTAGTATTTCTTTGATTAATATTGTCGTTTGTTTCTGTTCATATATCAATATGAAGCACTGGTTTCCTTGTCTGTAGTTAGTGCGTGTTTGATGCATTAATTCTATGATGCGTAGTGCTAAATTAACATAACTTCTCTGCTATTTGGAGTAATTAAACTTATATATATTTTCGTATCAAATATGTATTGACACTTATTCCTGTATTTCTCTATGTACGACCTTGTGGTCATGTAGAATAGGAGGGCTGCAGAAAGCGAAGTGAAATTTAGTCTTAAGGATGTGGGTTAATAAGATCTATTACCAGCATTCTTTAGTAATGTTTAACCAGTATGCATATATTTTTCTTTGCTTTCCAGAGATTTGGTGTCAAACAGAAGGAAAAGATTGCTTCATTTAAAACTTCGGTTGATGTTCTTACTCTCTCCGCAACTCCTATACCGCGGACGCTTTATCTAGCATTGACTGGATTTCGTGATGCTAGGTAATTTTCATATGAAAAAAATAAAATCGTGAGATATATTTCAGTCGTAAATAAATAAAAAAGGCTGTACTGAAGCAGAAGATGGGGTGCCTGCCGTCCAGTTCATTTTGCAGTTTTAAACTGTCATTGTTAAGCATTCGAGAATTCAATTCAGCGGTGAAGTTCAAAATCACTGCGATTTTTTCTTACTATGCATCTCATGCATTTGATTCGGCAGCCTCAATAATAATAATAAAAAGGCAATGCCAATGTTGTGGATCAGCATCAAAGCGTAGAGCATTTGAAGGTTGATAACATCACATCTCCCTATTCATATCATGTGAACTATAAAATGACATTTTGTTGGTAGTTTATGGCCCATGGGGCCATTTTGGACATATGATGGATATTGGTAAATGAGCCTTCTTTTGTAGCCAACATGAGGTAGTAGCATTAGTGCTTATTGGGGTGAGGTAATATGTCTGAGCAATGACAAATGGGTGCTTTGATATGATTACAATTTTCTCATCTTGAAAATTCATTGACAAAAGTTACTAGTCCTAGCTCAACTTTGGTACTCGTGTAATTTTGCAAGGACATTAGCGTAGTGATAATAGTCGTCATTTGCTAATCCATATTTATCTTTTAATTTTTCTCTTTTCAGTTTGATTGCAACACCACCTCCAGAAAGGGTTCCTATTAAAACCCATCTTTCATCGTACAGCAAAGAAAAAGTGATATCAGCCATAAATTATGAGTTGGACCGTGGTGGCCAAGTTTTCTACGTCTTGCCTCGTATTAAAGGTAACACCATGGCTATTTTTATCCTATATATTCTATTGTCTATGAATAGAACTTAAGTTTATACTTTTTTTTCTGTCATATGTGATTGATATTTGCTTTCAAATTATTTATCTGGCCAGATTAGAGGTTAGGTATTCACAGTATTCATTGTTGCTATTCTTTCCATAATATTTCTTTTTCTAATCAGTAAATTCTCTTTTTCTGCTCATTTTCCCCCAATTGTGCACTTAATAGAGTGAGGTGATTGTTGGATTAAAAAATAGGTGCCACCGCTAAAGAAGAAAAAGAAATAGAAGTAGAAAAAGAAAATGGAAATGGAAATTATGCTGTTTATCCACATGTTAGTTCTCTTCAGTTGGTGGTATTTCTGAAGCATACCTTTGCAGTTACTTAATGTTTTTACTTGATATGTGTTTAACCTCCATTCTTATGGCACAGGACTTGAAGAAGTTATGGATTTTCTTGAGCAGTCATTTCCAGATGTTGAGATAGCTATTGCACATGGGAAGGTGGTTTCATCTTTTTAGATTCTTTTGATTGTTTTACAAGATATGTTTTTAAGTCAATCAAGCTACTAGAAGTTTTATAATTTCATAAAGTTGTAAGTTTTACACTGGTGCAGAAAACTAAAAATTTATCATCCCATGAGATAGCGGATCAAACTTCTAATTGTCTGATGTCACAAGTCAACCAATTTTTCATCATCACTAAAGCTTTTATCCCAGACAATGTTGGGGTTGACTATGTGAATACATATGAGAAATAATTAGAATCAATATCATGGAATCTACTGTACTTTTCATTCCTATATGTTAAGATTAGTTATTTCGCCATTCAACCCAATAAATTAACGTGTTGGTTTGAGGTGTTTCACACCTTTTATATATATTCTAACACTTCCCCTCATGTGTGGGTTGGACAACTCCGAAGGCCCAACAAACGAGGCCTGACATTAGGCAAACACATAAAGGCCAACACTTGGGGCACTAATAAATGGAGTTTAAATTGTGGAGGCTAAGGTTTGAATCCAAGACCTCTCGCTCCGATATCATGTTAAGATTAGTTATTTCGCCTTTCAACCCAATAAGTTAACTTGTTGATTTGATGCATTTCACACCTTTCATATATATTCTAACACTATCAAAAGCTACTCTTGGAACACATTTTTTAAGTCAAAATTCATTTCTTAATAATAATAATTTGTGATTTGTTATTTTTGCAGCAATATTCAAAACAACTAGAGGAAACCATGGAGAAATTCGCACGAGGTGAAATTAAGATTCTACTGTGCACAAATATAGTAGAAAGTGGACTTGACATTCAAAATGCGAACACCATCATAATTCAGGATGTTCAACATTTTGGCCTTGCACAACTGTATCAGGTTATTGGCCTTCCAATTTCCCCTTGTTTTTTTTGGCTCAATTATACAAGATGACAAGTTGCCGAAGACCAACAGTGTAGCATTTATTTTCGAAATATATTCGACAGCTAGGTTATCATATTGTCAGAAATTGTGCTAAATGTAAAAGATCTTGAGCGTGCTATCTGATTTTGATTTTGACTTCAACCTTCCTGAAATTAAGTATTTTCATTGTTTGACACCATGTTAATTTCCTTTTTTCTGAATTTACATGAACTACTCTTGAAGTTTTCTGTTTTGCACCTGTTATTGTAAAAGAGCAATTCCTTGGCATACAATTAATCCCTTGTCTGGTCTTCTCTTCCATTCTTTCGCTCCTGTCTCTAAAAAATTATGCATTTGTAAATGTCATATATTCACACGCTTCTCTTTTTCTCTTGTCCTACTCATTTAGTTTCTCTTTGAAGTGAAACATTTTTACTGATTGATCCTTTCTTAGTTGCGGCATCAACATACATGCCTGAACAAAAATCTGCCATGATTTCCATAACTCGCCTTTTCTCAATGTCCACAGTTGCGTGGAAGGGTGGGCCGGGCAGATAAAGAAGCTCATGCACACTTATACTACCCTGATAAGTCACTGCTTTCTGATCAAGCACTGGTATGTGCTTTGATTTAAGACTGGATACTTATTTGATCTCGGATTTGCTGGAATTTGAAGTAACATTCCTGCCATCGTTACTGTTTAGGAGAGGCTAGCAGCTCTTGAAGAATGCAAAGATCTTGGTCAAGGTTTTCAACTTGCCGAGAGAGATATGGGTATAAGAGGCTTTGGTACCATCTTTGGTGAGCAACAGACAGGGGATGTTGGAAATGTTGGAATTGATCTCTTCTTTGAAATGCTTTTTGAGAGCTTGTCCAAGGTATCCTCTGGCTCCTGATCCAGTTTTTATCTTCTCATGAGAAAGGTAGATGGGTTTCATTTGCTGTCTGTGTTATTTGTGGGCACTGCTATCTTTTTCAAAGCCGTTAAGTTTGTAAGCTGCGAGATGGAGCAACCATACCCAATTCTTTATGCATGGACAAAAGCGGGCTGGCTGGTTTGCCAGTTTTGCAAGAACATACACGCTGACCAGCCTTTCCTCAATATGCTTCTCATTTTGGAATTTTTACTTTTTATATCCCTACATTTTCTTTTCAGGTTGACGAGCATTGTGTAGTTTCAGTTCCTTACCACTTGGTTGAGGTAATTATTTTTCTATTATAATATCAGAATGGAAATAATTTCTCGATGTCCTGAAATGAAGCTGCGGCTTTTTGTCTCAATGGTAGGTGAAAGCGCGTTTTGTTTCGTAACTGCTTTTTCCAATAATTGTTACCCTTTTATCTTTTTCTGAAGAAAACAATTTGCCTGGCACAACAGGGGTTAATGCCTCATTTAACAGACATGGATTAGTATATGTGACCAAAGGCAAACTATCTATGCTTATATTACTATTACTTTCTTGAGGGATTTAAATAACTGTCCTGATGAAGACGTTCTTGCTATACATATACTTGAATGTAATTAACTGGATAGACGAATGTGCTTTTTGTGGTTGGGATTATCTTGACTAGTTTTGTTGCCTTACTGAAATCATTGCTGGTCATGCTATCTTTGGGTTTCAACTTGTAAACCATTATATAATCGGATTAAATTCTTTATTTTTAATTTCAATCTATTTCTATGTATTTTAATGCTAGATTGATATGAACATAAATCCTCATCTTCCTTCCGAGTACATAAATTACCTGGAGAATCCCATTGAAATTATTAATAAAGCTGAGGAAGCTGCAGAGAAAGGTATCTGGAATTTGATGCAATTTACAGAAAATCTGCGCCGCCAGTATGGAAAAGAGCCATACTCCATGGAAATTTTATTGAAGAAGCTTTATGTGAGGAGAATGGCAGCAGATTTGGGTATTTCTAGAATTTACGCTCAAGGAAAGATGGTTGGTATGAGAACAACCATGAGTAAAAGGGTATTTGAGCTGATGACTGATTCAATGACATCTGATATTCACCGGAACTCTCTGGTCTTTGAAAAGGATCAAATAAAGGTAATTGTATTGTGTTTTTTCCTGCTTACCTTCATGAAATTTTATAATTTAATTTGTTTTCTGTCCCTCCACGTTCATACATTGGAAATAAGAAATTAACAGTTGGCGAAGGAATTGTCTAAGATAATTTTGGAAACTTGACGTGCATCTTGACCAGTGATTCCTCAAATATTCCACTCCTTTTAATCTAACAAAGTCTGGGAGCCTGGGACAGAATTTTTGTCACTACCTGTGGAAAGGCTTTTGAAAGCTTTTACATCAAAGGCTCTAAAACTGTGGAAGGATCTACATTGGAACGCTCTAGAACTTAACTTGTCCTTTCATTTTCCTGGACAAATAAGAGATGCCATGCATCAGAGTTTGCATTTAGATTTCACGTTCGCTATGAGGTTGATTCAGCTTACCTCCCTGCATTGTTTAATCCATCAGTTGTTTGATCTAAACCTTTTTGCATGTATGTTGTGCATTCCAATGTGATATGAGGGATTTTGCGCCTTGATGAAATTCATCTTTTGAGATGACTGATTTTGGGATTGTCAATTCGTGAGGTCATGGTTACCTGAAGTCTGCTTTGGAAGATAGACATTGGTTTTTCAACTTATTTCTGTGTTTTCTATTAATAACTTTGACCCCGCAGGCAGAACTTCTTCTGGAGCTACCAAGAGAACAACTACTAAATTGGATCTTTCAATGCTTCGCTGAACTTCATGCTTCTCTACCAGCCCTTATAAAGTATTAGTCTCTATGCTGCAGAATCAGCCTGTCATCTCTAATTCTCATATTCTGGGCACTTAGAAGTGGACGGAGGTCATAATCATCATGAGCAAAATTCTTTTGATGTTTAGGAAAGCGATTTGCCATCATGTAGATGATATGATTTCCATATTGAAAGGAAGAGGCACTACCTATGAGTACATATACTCTTCAGCATCTGATCTGAACCATGCCAGTGTAGTTATCAAGGTATTCTATACTAGATTGTGGATTGATGTTGTCTTTAAAGTCATCGTCTGATCCGACTCATGTTATGCAGGATATATGAGACCGCAATTGCCTTGCCAAATCCAGTTTTACTTGTTAATTTTCTTTGCACTAAGATCATGTATTGGCAGCTGACATGTCTAAATACCAATGTGCTCATACTCATAGAAGAAAACACCCATCTGTCGCACAGCTTGACGGAGAAGTGTTGCTGATTCACTGGGCTAGCTTTGGCGACAGATTTTGGGTTCATAGAATTCCATTTATAATTAAGAAGAACAGGGTAGAACGAAAGTCTGTAATAGAGCATCAAACAGGTGTTTCATTTAGGATATATATATAAATATTCTTATTATTATAGTAGTTCTTTGGACACAATTTTATAAACTGATGAATGGAGAATAGGCTATACGGGGAAAGAACAAATGCCCGTTTGTCATGGGGAACGATTTGATTACATCATCACTGTGAACAATGCCCTTTCAATTCACTCTCGCAGAATTGTGTCTGTTTGGTAAAGCGGTTATATATTGATTTTCAATGTTAGTGAAAAAGTTGTTGAAAAAAGCTTAGTTTAAAGCTTTGGTAAATGTTGTGAGGTATTTGACGAATTAAAAAACTGACGCTAAAGGAAAAACTGTGGAGTAAAATAATATTTTAGATTTTATAATGTTATAAATTAAAATTTTATGATAATTTGTTTAGAAAATTAGTCTAATAAGTATAAAATATTATAAATTAAAATTTTATAATAATTTGTTTAAAAAAATTAATCGAATAAGTATATAATAAAATAAATCTATTTAATATGAATAATATGTATAATATAAATATGCATTTATTAAATATATAAATATATTTAAATGGCATGTCCAATGGAATAAAACGCTCATCGCTAATTTGCTATGAGTAATACATGTCCATCGTAATAGTGTTCTCTTAAAAAGTAAGGCTCGACAACACGTTTGGTCACCGAAATAAATAATAATATATATAATGTATTCGAATTATATATATTTAGATATACATAGATGAAACATAAATTCTCATGCGAATATAAAATAATGACCTAAAACGTGAATCAATGTTTTTCGTTAATTTGAAACAATGGAACTCAAAATAATGAATTTTACTTGTCAAAATTGTCGGTGTTTTAGGTATTTACTTTAGGTCCGGAGTATATAATATTATCATAATATTGATATTCCAATACTCAAGTTGGAAATGATATAATTGTCCATTGAATCATATAAAAAAATTCACACAACAAGAAAACCGTTTTTGTACTAAAACGCACGTTTTTTTTTTCTCTCTTACATAAGTTACATAACCTGACACCAGATAAACTGAAACTATTTTTTATGATTTATTCTCAAATTTTATGATACTTTTATTTGAGGTGACTGAATAAAATAAAAAAGAAACCTCAAATTTTATTTGATTAAATCATATTATTGTCCTAGTTCATCAGGAAAAAACATTATTGTAGGAGACTAGTAGTTACGGTTGTCTGAGGAGGCTATATTATTATTGTTCATGGATGATATTAAGTACCACATCTGTTGTTGATGTGGGAATCCTTATTTATAAGGATAAGCCTATTTTTTTTATTAATAATAAGACATTTTTTTAGGTTTAACTGAGTTGAGTTTAGCCACTTTTTTAGGTTTAACTTATTTTAGTTTAGGCCATTTATTTGAGTTTAAGGGGGAAACAAAGCCATGCAAATTCAATGTATACGCACCAAAGTGGATTTCTAGCATTGTAGATGCCCGAATCTACAATTGTTGAATAGTCAACGTAATTTATATAGAGGCCTTCTACAGTGGGATCCTGAAAAACAAAGCAAGGTTGAGATCAAAGAACTTGGGCACCGGTGGGGTACCTGTCAAAGAACCTCCGACGCTCAATTCAGTCAATCGAAATTATGTTGGTCAAAGCAAAGATATAAGAATCGTAAAGTGTGAATGCTGGTATGAAAATGGTGGATGCAAGATGCAAGGAGTTGTGAATGAGCTGAAGGTTGAAGAAAGTGAGGGAGCTATGGGTCTGAGTCTCCAAGATTGCCCCCTCACTCTTGAGGAGGAGAGGGCCTTTTAAAGTGGGGTTACTTGCCGACCAAGACTGACATGGAGTACATAGTACGGATAATCGTGGGAAGGTGGTGTCGGGTGTCAGAACGCGTGTCTTGTTTTGGTTGGTCAAGGATGAGATCGTACAAAGATCAGGCGGCTCAATGTTGCATGTCAACTGACTTGGCGTGCTTGGGTCAGAGGTCGTATTTGTCTTATTGAAGCTGAGTCCGACAACGGTATGAGATAGTTGTTGCCTCGGTATGGTTTGATCATACGATAAACATGGTACGAATTGTATGTATGCATGAACATGATATACAATGGAGTTGAGTTGGATGGTTGATACCTGAGGCGGGCTTGACCAATGCACACCAACTGTCCATAGCGTTGATCTGTTTGGTCGTCAATCAACTCTGGCGTTGACCGACTTGGGCGTTGGTCAACTCTGACATTGACCGACATGGTTTCGGACGCTCGAGTATAAGCCGCTTGTGGGCTTTTGGGCGTCTACGATCTTGTCCAACTTGGGTTCATTCTGGTTACGTTGACCGACGATCTCATGTTGACCGACATCCAACCTAGCTGACTAGATCAAGTGTTGGCTGACAAGTGGGCCAAGATGATTTTTGGCCACAACAGTTTGTCCCCCACCGTCGTTGTCAGACGAAGTCTGGCTGCGAGAGTAGTTCATTGTCATTTTCAGTAGGTTTGTTCGAGTAGTCTTGTTGATTGACATGGAATGTTGCTCAAGTGTTCGCATTGACCGACTTGGATAGCTCAAGTGATTGAGTTGACTGACTTGGACGTCGCTCAAGTAGTCATGTTGACTGACTTGGAATGTTGCTCAAGTAGTCACGTTGACTGACTTGGATTTGCTTAAGTGATCGTGTTGATCGACTTGGATGTCGCTCAAGTAGTCGTGTTGACTGACTTGGATTTGCTCAAGTGATCGTGTTGATCGACTTGGACGTCGCTCAAGTAGTCATGTTGACTGACTTGGATTTGCTCAAGCGATCGTGTTGATCGACTTGGATTTGCTCAAGTAGTCGTGTTGATTGACTTGGAATGTTGCTCAAGTAGTCGTGTTAACTGACTTGGATTTGCTCAAGCGATCGTGTTGATTGACTTGGACGTCGCTCAAGTAGTCGTGTTGACTGACTTGGATTTGCTCAAGTGATCGTGTTGATCGACTTGGATTTGCTCAAGTAGTCGTGTTGACTAACTTAGAATGTTGCTCAAGTAGTCACGTTGACCGACTTGGTTTGCTCAAGCGGCCAAGGTTGGCGCACTTGGATTTGTTTCAGTTGTATGTTTCGACGAGCATCATCTGTCTTAAAATGGTGAGCAATTTGAGAAGTACCGACTTAAAATGGTAAGCGCCATTTTAAAGTTGCGAACCACATGAGTCAATGTCATACAAGATTAGACATAGTAGAAAGTGGCGGGCCACTTGGTGAGCATGAGATAAAAGATAAGATGTAATAAGACAAGGCATAAAAGACAAGTCAATGTTTAAAGCGGCAAACAATATGAGAAACGCCAATGACAAGCGGTAGGGCTGTTATTGGTATGGTAAATTATCCATTGGTATACCATTACCGACGTATTGGTTACCGAAAATAGCAGAAGACTGGTATACCGTTACCAATTGTTCGGTATGATAAATTTACCGATGACTTCGGTAACGATAACGGTAAGCAAAGTTCAAAACCGGTAAATTTCCCGATTACCGACATATATATTAAATATATATTAATATTATTTTTAGTTCTAGTTTTAGTTTTAGTTTTATTTAATTATGACCATTAGATTGATCTAATTTAATCTAGACCATTGATTATTTTTAGGGTTATCATTTATATATCACTCGTAACAATTTCATTAACTTTAAAACAGTGTTTGTTACATAACAAAATGCTTTGTTGGTTTTGATTACTGGCTTTTCTTCTCCCTTTCCATTATGGTCTTTTATCTTTTATTTATCTTGTTTCTTCTAGCTTTCCTGCTGTGGAGTTTAAAACACTTCGGATACTAAAAATATTAAAAATTAATGAAATGAAAGATTTTCCGTTATAGATTGTTGGAATAATGTTATGTGAATTCTCCTTTCTTTTTTTCTCCGATTGATAGGTCTTTTCTCTGATTCACATGTAGCACAATGATCATTCTCATTAATCTATCAATTTTATTATTGATATTATAGGCAAGATGAAAGTGTTGTAGTCTCATACAATGACTATTAAGCACAATGCTACTTGATGCATTTTTTTCTTCTCCTTTTTAAATAGGTTTTAAGAATTGGTAAATTTACCAATTACCGACTTACCATTACCGATCGATTGGGATACCGACCATCGGTATACCGACTCTTCCGGTAATGGATACGGTAACATTTTTTGAGTTACTGAAAGAATCGGTATAGTAACGGTATTCTGTGTTTGGTAACGGTAACCGTACCAATAACAGCCCTAACATGCGGCATAGAAATTTACGAGAGCATGATTCATGTTAAAATAATATGAAATGATAATTAGTGTGACAAACAAAATAATATTAATTCGAGATGCAGTTGTCGTGAATACAATATTAAAGTATTTTAAAAACATGTGAGTTGTAAACAAAATAGAATGTGACCAAAAACAGAAGAGTGGCGTCTGAAAAAGAAAAACAAATTTGTGTGCCGAGAAGCATGTCAGCATGTGTATAAGTGATGAAACAGGTTGGTAAGAATTGTAATGATAGATTAGTACGTAAAGATGTATCGAGCGACAGAGGTGATATGTGTTTGGATAGAGACAAATTTGAGCAGAGTTTAGTGGGGAGCATTTAATGCATAACATGTTATAATAAAGTAAATAATATGTATAAAAGAGAGATAAACTATGAAACAAATAAATTGGTGTTGAAAGTAGTGGTGAAATAGTGGATTTGGGGTTTGACAAACAAGGCTTTTTAGAGATCAATGTGAGAGATAGGTTAGTAATAGAGCTTGGTTTTAAAGTTTAAACAATAGATGAGTGGCGTACCTAAAGTGGTGAGTTCACTAAAAAGAAGTGCCATTGAGATAATGTTTAACTTGCTATTAATAAAATAAAGAACATGCATAGCAGAGAGATAAGCTATAAAACAAGCGAGCTAATATGTGGGTCGGAATGGCGGCGAAGCTTGGCGGCGCCACTATATAAATCTAAGTATACTAAAATAGTTAACAGTAAAAAATGTGTGAGTAAACCATTGAACAACTTTCGAGACAACAAAGATATAGAGTAAGTGACAGTTTGATACTGTAGTGCAATCCTCTACTCACTTGCAATTTTCTTATTTAGTTTTGATTTTCTTTGACGAGTGTGTCATGTTGTCTTACAAGGATGGCGTTTGAAAGACGCGAATGTGGCGAATAATAGATGAAACTAACTCGGAGTCTAAAGGTTTGGCAAGTGGATGGAGCTAACCTAAAGTTCGAAAGGGTTGTTAAAATGTTACCTTTGTCTGTCGTCGGGCACCATATGTCTTTGTCCCCCAGTTTGAGTAGGGTATCTTGTCAAAGGCATCGTGCTCAAATTTAGCGTTGCCTAACAACCTGCTTTGTCTTTCTGCACCCAAAAAATATAGTGAGGGTTGGTCGACGGCGAACCGTCGACCATCCGACGCTCAAGTCAGTACAACATTCGAAGTGAAATCGAGGTACGAGTAAAGAAATGAATTAGAGATTTTAGAAATGGTACTGTTTGAGTATTGACACTCGAAGTAGGAGGCACTGGTTGATCATCCTTTCTACTACGCTATTCTTCGTCGTCACTCGACGGGTTTTGATGCCGGCGAGCATCTTCCTCCCATCTAATCTGAACCGCAGCACGGGCGAGAGCATCTTCCATGTTTTGACAATCATACTTGGCTATTTCTTTATATAAACCTTCATCTACAAGTAAGCCATTCTTGAAGGCTCTGAAGGCAGTCTCAGGGTTACACCGGGGAATTGACACTCTTTCTTTGTTGAAACGAGTTACAAACTCTATGGTTGGCTCCCCACGTTGTTGTATGATTTTGAATAGATCTTCTGAACACTTTCGTATCTTCTTACTACTGGCAAAATGAATGAGGAAGGCGTCCACCAATTGAGCGAACGAAGAGATGCTATCATTGGGGAGGCTAATATACCATTGGAGAGCTGGCCCCGTCAGGCTAGACCCGAATCCTTTACACATGCAACCCTCTCTCACATCTAGTGGGATCACGGTGGTAAACATCTTTTGCTTGTAATGCGCCACATGCTCCTCAGGGTCCTCAGTCCCATCGTACAACTTCATCGTCGGGGCTGAGAACCTTGGAGGTGATTCCATCATGGCGATTACGTTGGTAAATGGGGAGTTGATGAAGCTGCTTGTGGGTGTCTTTTCTGGGAGCGCCGCCACTCCTGGAACTTTGTTCATTATGGACTCTAGCGTCACAAGTCTTCGAGCCCATTCGTCGAATGGTGCTCCCATATGTGAAGGGTTCGAAGATGGTAGAGTGTAGGACATGGCTGGGAAGAGTGGTGTCGGCCGCCCTCGGTTAGAGTTTTCATGTTGGGCGCCGACCGTAGGTGGTGGCTGATTATTCTGCCTTGAAGTTGGGCCGAGGGAAAGTATCTGCTTGGGTCGACGCTCAATGGTTGTCGAATGTACTGGTTGGACATCCCTTCTGGAGTGCTTTGTTCCAAAGGAGGCATGGAAGAGACAACATTCTCAATGAGGGTAGTTTGTTTATTCAGCTCTAGGAGTTTGCCATTCTCAGCTCTGATAGATGCATTTTCCACCTCTATAGCCGCCATCCTTATGAAGTTTTCTCGTAACTCTTCTCTAATGGCCTTCAGTTGAGCCAGAACATCGACCATGTGGTCTCTCCTCGAGGAAGACATGGTGTTTCAAGGTGATTGAAGTTGTGGTTTCTGACTTTGTCAGGCAAAGAGCTGTAGAGGCCCCACGGTGGGCGCCAAATTGTAGATGCCCGAATCTACAATTGTTGAATAGTCAACGTAATTTATATGGAGGCCTTCTACAGCGGGATCCTAAGAAACAGAGCAAGGTTGAGATCAAAGAACTTGGGCACCGGTAGGGTACCTGCCAAAGAACCTCCGACGCTTAAGTCAGTCAATCGAAATTATGTCGGTCAAAGCAAAGATATAAGAATCATAAAGTGTGAATGCTGATATGAAAATGGTGGATGCAAGATGCAAGGAGTTGTGAATGAGTTGAAGGTTGAAGAAAGTGAGGGAGCTATGGGTCTGAGTCTCCAAGATTGCCCCCTCACTCTTGAGGAGGAGATGCCCTTTTATAGTGGGGTTACTTGCCGACCAAGACTGACATGGAGTACATAATACGGATAATTGTGGGAAGGTGGTGTCGGGTGTCAGAACGCGTGTCTTGTTTTGGTTGGTCAAGGATGAGATCGTACAAAGATCAGGTGGCTCAATGTTGCATGTCAACTGACTTGGCGTGCTTGGGTCAGAGGTCGTATTTGTCTTATTGAAGCTAAGTCCGACAACGGTATGAGATAGTTGTTGCCTCTGTATGGTTTGATCATACGATAAACATGGTACGAATTGTATGTATGCATGAACATGATATGCAATGGAATTGAGTTGGATGGTTGATACCTGAGGCGGGCTTGACCAATGCACGCCAACTGTCCATAGCGTTGATCTGTTTGGTCGTCGATCAACTCTGGCGTTGACCGACTTGGGCGTTGGTCAACTCTGACGTTGATCAACTTGGTTTCAGACGCTCGAGTATGAGCCGCTTGTGGGCGCCTACAATGTTGTCCAACTTGGGTTCATTCAGGTTATGTTGACCAACTGAATTGGGTGTTGACCGACGATCTCATGTTGACCGACATCCAACCTAGCTGACTGGATCAAGTGTTGGCTGACAAGTGGGCCAAGACAATTTTTGGCCACAACAAGCATCAGTGTTGAAGTTGATATTTCACAATTCTGCTGTGTTTCCTTTCCTTGTGTTTCTTTGGAAGCATTTGATTACGGGTGAGATAATAATGAGTTTCCAAGATCTTCGGAATGGCAAAAGACCATCCTCCTCCGTTGCTGCTTCTAGTAGCTCTTCTCAAGCGGTTGCCGCCGGTATTTTCCAGATCAACACCGCAGTTTCCGCCTTCCGCCGACTAGTTGATGCCATCCGAACTGCGAAGGACACTTCCGATCACCGTCGCAAGCTGTCCGTGCTTTCTCTCTTGATATCATTGCGAGAACAATTACAATTGGTCTTGATTTCCAATTTTAAATATCTGGGTTTGGATTCGCAGGCACGATACAAGGCAAGGCATACTCGAATTGGTGAAGGACACATCTTCCAAGCTAAAAGTTTTGATCGAGTCTGATCGCCAAACTGATGCTAATGTATAATATTATACTCTTACCCTCTTTCCTTCTCCTTTTCCTTTTCCTGGGTTTGAACTTTGAATATGAAAGAAGCAGCTCCCCATTTATGATTGATTATATGTCTTCTTCAGCCTTCTAAGAAAGTGGAGGACGCAAAACTTGCTAGAGATTTTCAGACCACGTTGCAAGAATTCCAGAAAGTTCAGCAGCTTGCCTCTGAGCGCGAATCCACCTACGCTCCAGTGGGTCCTCCATCTTCCTTGGCAGTTACTGGGTATGTAATCCTGTGTCGAAAGACTACTTATACTGATTTGGCTTCTTGACATTTTCGTTGGTGTTTCTGGAAACAGCTCTGGTGATTCTGATGAACGATTGGTACCTGTCATTAGTCAAGAAAATCAACCTTTCCTCAAGGAGCAGAAGAGGCAGGGGCAAATTTTCTGCCTTTTTATTCACATATTTTCATAATTAATTTTTGCCTTTTGCACTCTGCAATTGTTGTGTATGGAAAGCATTGAAGAACCTTTGTTTATAATAGTTTTTCCTTAACAAATACATATATACAGGCAGGAGTTGCTTCTGCATGATAATGAAATTGGAAAGCCTTGAAGAACCTTTGCTTATAATAGTTTTTCCTCAACAAATACATATATACAGGCAGGAGTTGCTTCTGCATGATAATGAAATTGGAAAGCCTTGAAGAACCTTTGCTTATAATAGTTTTTCCTCAACAAATACATATATACAGGCAAGAGTTGCTTCAGCATGATAATGAAATTGCTTTCAACGAGGCAATAATTGAGGAAAGGGAACAGGGTATAAGAGACATAGAGGCGCAAATTGGAGAAGCAAATGAGATCTTCAAGGACCTTGCGGTTCTAGTTCACGAGCAGGGTGTGGTTTTTGGTAAGATGCCAAATTATTTGCATTCATTGTATAGCTCCCCTCTTGCTTGCCATCCCTGAGGTTTCGTTGCATTTCGAAGATGACACTGTTTCCATGCAATAGATGACATTCAATCAAACATTGATGCTTCATCTGTTGCTACAAAAGGTTCAGCTAGCCAAAGCTTCCAAAAGTGTGAACTCCAGATGCTCCTGGGTAAGGACAAATAATCTTTGTATATATGTATCCTATTAAGCTCAAGTATTCATTTACAAAAAAAGAAAAAGAAAGAAGCTCAAGCATTCAGGGTTCTGGCTTGCAGCACTAGATATGAGATGCTCTGAAGTTCTAGTCGATCAGAAAAAAATAGATAGAAATGCCGAATATTAGAAGTTCAAGATCAATAGTCAAAAGAATTTTTTTTTCACTCTTGAACAGTATCCTCCTGGATTTGCAATTGTTGTATGGATATCCAGAAATTGTTGTATTTGGAGGACAAGAGGAGCGCAGTCAGGTACCCAAAAAAAAAAAGGCTAATAGTTGCAACCATCAACTTATCAGAAATTCCAATGTCCCTTTATAACGTAATACTTTTGACCTTTTTACTTCAATAATTTATTTTGTTTACTATCTTCTTAACAAAAGAAAATCTAATGGTTCCTCCACAAATTTGGTTCTTGCCTTCTTATGCTGTTTCTCTGATGTGTTGCAGTGTTGGTTGGTGCTGGGTATTCTAGCGGTGGCGCTTGTTATATTCTTTCTCGTCCTTATACTTTAGAGAAGAACTACAAATTTGAAGCGTGGTTGAGTTCCATCATCCATGATACATTCTTGTGTGCTACTTACACATATCCCTTCACAGTGTTCTTTGTGTTTCTCAAGTTTCAGAGTGGAATATTGGTTCTCACTGGCTCTCTGGCTTGGTTGTGTGTTGATTTCATGCTTGTAACAGGTCTGCCAGTTCACATACGTCTTCCTAATGATGGACAATGCAAAGTCCTTTATGCTAATAAAGTTATATTAGGGCAGCTGAATGAATGCAGTAACTTAAAATAACTTCTAAAGAGGCAGACATCCCAGTAACCCTACAGCCAAAATGACATTCACATCAAGCCAGCTAAAAGAAGAGTACATCAACACTACGTTTTTTTATAGGGACTTTATTCGATCAAGACTATCGGACACTGTCCTCATCCTGGGGCGCACCTCTGCGTCAAGTTCTGTGCAATTCAGTGCAATCTGAAATGCTGCAATGACTTGTTTCTTGGCATGAGCTGCCTCAAGGGAAAGGGATGGGTCTATAATCTCGGAGAAGGGCCGTTCCTCGCGAAACACCTGCCTCACGAGACTCTCTAGTCCATTTGCATTGTTTTCTCCTGCATCAGTCATCCGACCTGTTAAAATCTCCATGAGCACAATTCCAAAGGAGTATACATCACATTTCTGAGTTATCTTGCTGCCAAAGTTGCGTGCCTCAGGTGCCGTGTAAACCGCAGAAGAAGCTGAAAATTTTGAATCATGTTTTGAGACGAGACGAACAAGTCCAAAACCAGAGATGCACGGCTGGAGTTCGTCGTCAAGAAGAATTTTTGTTGATTTCAAACTGCCATGAACATATTTACGATGACCGTACTCATGTATGTACATTAAACCACGAGCAGTCCCTCGAGCAATCTCCATCCTTGCTGTCCATGAGAGCGGCGGAGTAGTGGCAGAACCTACGTGCAAAGCAGCATACAAGTTCCCATAGTTGATGAAATCAGTTACCAACAACTTTTTGTCGCTGGCATAGTAATAAGCTCTTAACCGGACGACATTTGGGTGTTGGACACGCCCGATTGCCTCCACCTCCACCTCATAGTCCTTGAGCCGCCATGTGGTGTCGCCCTCGCTCAGTCTTCTTACCGCAACAGCCCTGGGCGGTATCAGGCCTGATCCTCGGGCACCTACCACCACCTTATACACTATGCCAGTCCGGCTCTTTCCCACCACAAGCGCCGATGCCCTCAACAAATCTTCTAATTCTACGTCAAACCCCTCGTCCAAGACTACAAATTTACCGCGTTCTTCCTCCTCCTCCACGGAGGTATTGCCGTCAATCCCCATTGTTTCTTTTTCTGTTTTGGACCTACTGTTTCCCCATTTTCTATGAAAGAGCCAAACCGAAAGGGAAACAACACCGATCACCACAGAAACGCCCGAAATCAAGGGCACGGTCACGAACCCATTGTTCTCCTTCCCTCCCTCTGCAGTCCCACGGAACACAGCAAATTTGGGGTCTTTTGGGTTCGGTGGGTTTTCAGGGCTCAGGAAAATTGCAGGGTTTTGAGCTTCTGAGCATGGAGTCTGCAGCGGAAACCCACAAAGGCTGGGGTTCCCTGCAAACGCAGTGGGACCTTGGCTAACCAGGGACCCCACCTGAGGTATCCTCCCAGTGAGGTTATTGTGCCTCAGATCCAAACTCACCATGACAGGTAATTTACCGTAAGAAGCTGGAACCGCGCCGGAAAAGCAATTGTATGACAAATTGAGTGTCCCTGCGATGGATTTGAGGTCGAGGAGATATTCAGGGAGAGACCCATTGAGTAGATTGGAAGAAAGATCCAAATGTGTGATGTTGTTGAGGGCTCTGATACGCGGCGGGATGGGGCCGGAGAGAGAGTTGTGAGAAATGTCAAGAGAGATGAGATTGGTGGCGTTGAAGAGATTGGCAGGAATGGGTTTAGAGAAGTTATTGTGAGAGAGTGTTAGTCGCTTCAACGAGTCGAGGAGGCCAAGCTCTGAAGGTAAGTAGCCGGAGAGACCCCTGTTGGGGAGGAAGAGGGAGGTGACTCGGTTGCGAGTGCAAACGACTCCGGGCCAGTGGCATGGTGTGGAGTCAAATTCAGACCATGAGTGGAGGGCGCGAGTGGGATCGTTCTCGATGGCAGACTTGAGGGCGAGGAGCGCTAGACCATCGTGAGTTAGAGAGGCAGCAGAAGAAGCCAAGAGAAAGACAATTGCGGAAATTTGGAGATGAAGAAGTATCATTTCTGACAATGGGGGAGTCGCATTTGCTTGTTCATGCAACAGAACAGAATAAGAGAAGAAATTAGTTTTCAACTTTCAAGTTTCAAGTACTGCGGTTCATTTCTCGAGGTGCAAGTTTGAATATGCTGATAATTCAAATTTTGAATGGCACACTTGCACGGGCACCAGCAGTAGGGACACAATACTAGCATACTTTATTCGTTTATTGGTCATAGTTTTTATGTATAGAAAATAAAAGTACGCGAAAGTCGAAAACCTGTTGTGTGCTGCTTTCGTTGGTGCCGGTGCCGGTGCCGGTGCCGGTGCCGGTGCATGTGGGTGATGTGATCATACATGCGATATTGAGGCGGCCTTTTTTTATGGGGCATTCTTTTCATTCTCTTTTTAGTGGAATTACTAAATATCAAAGAAACTCTTTCATCAGGTAGATTTAATTTGTTTTATGAAGGCCCGTAAACATCTGTTTTTTTTTAGAATAAAATATCATTGTATTAAAGCATAGAGGAATACTCGAGATATTTCTCGTTTGTCCAAAACAGTAACAGATGTCGCAAACATGTTAAAATAGAGATAATTCTCGTTTGAAGAGGCATATAGGGGCCTTTGAGCAGCAAAAACACGATTAGGAACTACCTTAGAATCTCGCCAGAGAATGAAACATGTGGTGCAGAAACGATAAACATTTTAGGGCATCTCCAACAGAAACGGTAAATAGACACTGAACTGGTAATATCTAGTTTTTACGTACGTTTTGATAAAAAAAAAATGACCTTCATCAGAGACCGTAAAGATGGGGACTAATTGCACCCCAAAGTCAACTAAGGACACCCCAAAAATCCAAAAAAATCTCAATCTAATAACACCCCATCTAACCCTACCACATCTCATTTCTCTCATTCCTTCATTTCTCCTTCTTCCCTTCACTCTCTATCTTCCCTTACAAAGTCAAACCCATCACTCTCCAAAACGACGAAGTGTTCGACGGAGCCTTCACCGGAGTAATGCGGACGTCGGACGAAGACGACTGGTAGGCAGGCTAAGGCCAGAGATTTAATGCCCGAGGATCTGAGAGCTTGGTTAGCAAGCTTTTGGACATTGAGTGCACACTAAGGAGGATTGAACAGATGTATAGGATCCTCACAAAGTTGGGGAAAGCACACCTTGAAGAGTTGACATCGTCTTCAATCTCAGAGATGTCCAACAGCTTCTCAACTTCAAAGCAACCGTCCCTGACAAAATTTGAGTTGATGGGTTCATGATTGTGTACAAAATCTGAGTTGCTAGGTTCTTGGCGCAAATTCTTTATTGCTCTGAGTTGCTGGATTCTTGGAGCAAATTCTTTATTGCTGGGTTCATGATTGTGTGGCTAAAGTATTGGAAGATTTGAGCCAATTTAGTATAAATCTTTTAGTTGCATGCAAGATGTTTGATGAAATGCTTGAGAGATTTATGCATTGGGGTGTATAGTGTGATTTTTCAAAAAACATAAAAAAGGGTGTACTCAGAAATGTTATGTTTTTAGTTAGGGTTTATTTAGAATGGACTGTGATTAGTTAAGTAAGGAGTATAAATAATCCTCATCGAACAGCATCACTTCAAATATACGAGATACTGTAGCACTGCAAATATACGAGCCACTGTAGCAAACGGGAAGTGTATTTGAGAGGTTTTTAATTGGTGTGGGTCCCACACCAATTAAAATTTTTAACTCTTTTACACTCTTTTTTTTGTCTTTTCATTAGTACACTCAATTAATATCTTTTGTCTTTTCATATGCATTTTTTTATTAAATCATTATCACACAACTCAAATGCATAGATAATCTCACAACTTAACCAATATATGAATAGCTACACAACTCAACGATTATATTCGTACGTACGTAATTCAACTATTACATTTCACATAACCACATAATTATTTATCCATAAAAGTAAATGTAAAATATATAATAAATTAATTATTATAATTAATTGTTAATATATATTTAATTTTATTAGTGTATTAATATCAATTGATTTATTATTATGTGAATTCATCTAAATGTAAAAAGAATTGAGTTTAAATAATAAAAATTGATTGTATAAATGAGTATTTAAATGATTTAGAGTTTGATTTAAAGTATCTGATGCGTGGTGGTACTTTTAAAGAATCTGTAAATCTATGAAAAATGTATTTTTACTTAAAAATTTAGAGTTTTTATTAATAGTTTATGGATGGTCTTTCACTCCTGTAATGAAAAGTTGATTACTTGATTTTGGATTCCTGCCATCCTATTTGCTTCAAAAATTCCTCTGACATTAAGGAACGGACGAAACATGAAAGGTTATATATTCATCAAATTAAATCACCAATAAATTGACAATAATGCAAAGGAACAATAGTAAGCATGCAAGGTTTTGTTTCCCCTCGGGAATGATCAAGATGGAAACCAAAACTTATCATTCAAACAATTCGGTGGCTTGAAAGTGTTTAGAAATAAAAATAGTAAGAAATCCCTACCTCGAAGTAAACACGCAATCCTCACCAAGAAAGCAACGGATACTTCACGCCAATTCACTAACCTATTCATTAAAATAAGCTCCATTAAATTCTCATATTCACCAATCCCTTCAAGTCTCACATTCCATACCACACAATATCCTCATTTTCACTAAATTCATCTTCTATCTTAATTCTCCAAGGTTAAAATATTAAAATCATACCACAATATTATTTTTCATCCTAACACAACATTAATTAAAGTAATTTGAGTCACTAACCTTTACCTTGAACCTTGTTAGTTCCACCAACTCAAGAATTTCAAGCTTTCTCTTGAGTTAGTTCAAGAACCACACTTGTACCTAATAATATAAGAAGATTAGAGCCTAATTTCGAGTTAGTGAACAAAGAAAACTCCCTTTGAATCAAAATCCCCAAAACTCTTTTAACCCACAAACCTTAGGTTCAAAATTACCTTAATCTTTCTCTTTCTTAGTGTGGTTGTAGGTTGCAAGGTTGGAGCACCTTTACTGGCAGAAAAAGTCACCGAAATGTCGCCGGAAGTGGCTGATCGGAGGTGGTGGAGTGCACAAAGGTAACTCCCCCTTTTCTCTTTTGTTTATAAGCATAGGTGAAGGTCTGCGACCTTCACCCACTTTAATTTTTTTTTTTATTTAGGTTGTCTATTTATTTATATATATATATATTTTAAATCATTCCATTTTATTCTTTTACTCATTTCACCCTAATTTTAACTCTAATATTCTTTTAACCCTCTCTATAATTCCTTTTACCCTACAATTTATTCTTTTTATAATTAAATCCAATTTATTCATTTTATTTTTATTATTGTATATTTTATTCATTTTTATTTTGGGACGGGATATTACAATTCATGAGTGAGAATTATCCGATGCCCCCTATTATGATCCAATGGTTTTCATACAAGTATGATTGTGCAACAGAATGGCGACACCATATAAAAAACAACTCCGTCATTATGAAAAGCTTTTTCATTCGATAAATGTCTCTCAACCTATTGTAGACATAACTTCTTATTAATGTGCTTTGTTATTGATAACAATATTGTTTTTTAATAATATTGTTTTTTAATAATTTTTTTAACCAAATAAATTAAAATTTTATAACATATAAATTAAAAAAATATAAAAGAGATGGTGTCAATGGTGGGACCAAGGGTGTATAGAGGGAAAGAAAAAAAAAAAAAAGAGGGGGGTGTATAGAGTAAAAAAATTGGTGCATTTAGACTTTGACCTCATTTAAAATATGATTCTCTCATTGATTTCTTTAGCTTTATATATTTTCTCTTTGAGATAAATTCTCTCCTAAGCACCTAAAATGGTGATTTTTGTTTTCGGGGACAGTCCATTTTTTCTCAGAAAAGAAAGCAGAATAGGAACAGATTATCCAAATCATCAAAAAGTGGTCCACATCTTAAGCTACTAATTAACAAATTTGTTTCTAATCCAAGCTAAAGGAGAAACTAAAGCCCACACACACATGCTGCAATGTCAAACTCAAGACTAATCCCTAATAATGGTAAGTAAACCGTAAGAGAAATTGGACTCTAGGAAGGAAGATATCCAAAGAGCATATCAGCAGAATTTGCTAATCATATGTAGATCGAATAAATTAATTTTCAAAAAGTAATCAAGTGCCACACTCGAGCAAGCAAATAAAGTGCATACCAGACCAAAAAATGTAGGAGAGAGGAGTAACTACTTGAACAGCAGCAGCATATCAACAATTCAAAGTTGGCCGTCTTCACCTGCCATTTCAAAATGGGGACCAATGGTGGTGATGACCACTTGGTGTTGGCCACCTCTCTTCAGGTCCCCTCTCTTCATTACCAAGGGCATGTGGTTCTCCACTGCTAGAGCTCCACGTGTCTTGCGGGCCAACATGCCGTTGTGGTGGCCAATAATGAACTTGAGGAGGAGGAGGAGGGTAATAATATGGCCCATGAGCCACCGGGGGCGGAGGCGGATAATGATATTGTGTCGGCCAAGAATGAGGGACTTGTTGAGGCACCGCCAAGGGTTCCACTTTCTCCAGCGGCGGATACTGAACTCTTGGTGATGTTGGATATCCGGTGATATTGCCGGAGGATGTATATGCTAAAGGTTGATCCTTTGGTATAGAATTCAGCAATTTGTAGGAGAAATTGAGGACTCCATTGGATTTTCCATCTGTTGAACGCACCTCGTAGGTCACGAACCGGGCTACTGCGTGACCGACACCAAAATGTGTGTGTGTACTTACCCCAAGTGTAGGGTATCGTCAAGTAATAAACCGGTGAGTCCGGTATCGATCCATGAGGAAGCAATGCAAATTTGAAGTGAATGATATGCAAATGACTAGCTAACACTAATAAACACAATGAATATCAAATAAAAGCAAGTGAAAGAAATGGGCCGAATGACTCGGTAGCATGAGCGATTTTGGAATCAAAGTAAGCACAAAGTGGATTTAAAACAATTAATTAAAAACCTAGTCTCTAGTCCGTCCCGGTGGCTACTCGGTTCTCATACTCAAGGTATCATTGCAAACACACACAACCATACACAATGCATTGTGTGATACTATCAATTATGTATATGCAAAGAGAATTGGGATATAAGACTTCAATTCATACATGTAGGCCATCGGGTCTCTTAATCTACGATGAACGCAAAGGGATAAGCACCTAATATTATGGATTAATGTTCCCCCTTGGGGCTCGGCTTGGCTAACACCCTAGTTTCAAACTCAAAGATCAATTAACCATAACTCTCCCATGCACATTCCTAAATTAACCCAAAACCCCATCATCAATACACATAATTAATAGCTATGCAATGAAAAACTCAATTAATTAAGGAAATCATGCAATGGGTTTAACAATTCTCAATCGAACACATTAGATGCAATCCCTAGACTAGGCAATCCAAGAATACAATCAAATATGTCATTCCCATAGATCCAATCACACAACTATCACGAAATTAAAAGAGAGAAATCGAAGCTACGATTCTTTGAGCATACCTTGAGTAATCGAAACCTTGCATCCACCGTTCGGGATTAGAAACTAGAGAAGAGAACTACCCACTCATGATTGTTGCAATAAACATCCAATCTATTGTCATCTAAATCAGAGTTTATACAAAATCAAGAGAAAGCACCAAAAACAACAAAGAAAACTTAGAGAGAGAAACTAGATCTACACTACTCCTATGGTGGCTTCCTCTTGGAGAAGTCAATGAATAATTCATTAAATCTCAACCTTGCAATATGTAGCCGTTGCACTTGCATTATTTTCCAAGTCTAGCTTTGCAAGATTTGAGTTGTCATGTGCACTTGCAGCCATCTTTGACCATTTGATTAAACTTGCACCAAATCTTGACCTTGGTATCTCCAACAATTTTGTCATCTTTGACCATTTGATCAAACTTGCACCAAATCTTGGCATTGGTATCTCCAACAATTTCCTTTTAAATGTGTGGCAACTTGCAGCCATCTTTGACTCCAAAAATCAAGTAAGATATTCTTTTAAGTCAAAAATTGCAAGCAAGAATGTTGTCTTATGCACAACCATTGGATTCACTTTTAAATGATCATCTTAACCCTTCAAGTCTTGTTGTAATCTAATCCATTCATAAAACAATTCAATCTCGGCCATAGATTAGTGTACCGTTGGAGCTTGTAGTCTTCAAGAATATCTTCATAATCTAAGTCCCGACACCTCACAGCAAAAAGTGCCCAATTCAGTCATTTAAGCCCGATTTCCTGCAGAACCAACGGGAAACATGTATAAGGGTAAAATTACTTTATTTAAACACAAATGAATTACTATAAGCACTAGAACCTCCTAATTAGATAGTATTAGGACCTCAAAATAGAGGTCCGGTCACTGCGTCAGATGAAAACTCATCTCCTATCAGATCTTTCAATGGAACACGGACTTCCCCAATCACTTTGTCACCAAACATGATCCCTTCGTGCCGAAGTTCAAAGTGGATGAGCATCCGATCCGAGTGGTTCCAATAAAAACCCTCATCCACGTCAAATTGCATCTCCTGATTCCACTCCGGATCTCCATCCCCTTCTTCGTCTCGCTGTGTTCTGTGCTGCTGCTGTTGAACTTGAACCTCCTCCTTATCCTTATCGCTGCTCATCAATACCGAAACGAGGGCGTAGACTAACAACTTTTGGAAGAAATTGAATGCCTTGAGACCTTTGCAGGACATGACTTTGACGTGTAACGTTATCTTGTTCATGATGATATATTCCAGTAGAATCTGACAAACCTCTCCACTGATCTACCTAGATTTTTTGTCTCACTTGGGCTTCGCCTCGTGCTTTCTTTCTCTGGGCGTGGCTATCGATCTCTACATGCCGTTGTTCACAAGCACTGCCAACCAGTTCTGTGAAAGAAGAGAGAAGAACCTGCGGTGCTGTAGTTCGACTTCTTGGGCTTGCTTTTTGGATCCAGGGAACGTCCGGTCCAAAATATGGATGGATTGGCCTTATCCAATCGAACGGTCTACGTTTTTTGTCCCAATTTTCACTTCTTCGTTTCACGCAAGGAACGTTTTTGCCCCAATTTTCAGTTGATCGTTTCTCTCTCTTCACCCAAATAAAAAGGGTTAATACCATTTTTGGCCATTGAAAGATGACCCATATTTCAAATTGGTCTCTGACTCTTAAATTGTGTCAATTTAACCATCGAAAGTTCAATTTATTCCAAATCAATCACACGGGCAGAAATTGCCCAATTTCGGTCAGTCAACCTGCCTGCGTGGCAAGTTGACCGTTAACCACTGTTAAAAATTACTCACATGGTAGACGGAACTACAACAGTGTTTAACATTGGTATGTGTAACAAATAATAAAAAGCCAAAAAGAGAAATTCTTGCCCATTTGCCTCCATCTTCACGAATCAAACCCTAGTTACTCTCTCAATCAAAGAGTTGCTTCTCTTCTCTGCAATTCCGGCCTTGAACTAGGATCAACAGCGTTACAGGCTTCATCAATGCTTTTCTAACCATTTGTGCATCATCTTCTGTTTAGAGTCATCAACGAAACCGATTCAGATTTTGTGTAAATTTCGCTTTGTGGTTAATTTTACATTCCTGTTGATTTTCTTTCCCTTCAGTCGTCCATGTGATGAATGAGAACTCTTAATCTATTTTGTGTGTTATTCGTTGTGAATGAGAACTCTTAACCTAAATTATGTTTCGTTGTCGATCTGTTGAGTTTGCTTGTTTTTCTTCTCAACAAGATGTTCAACCTGCCACACGGGCAGGTTGATTGACCGAAATTTGGTAATTTCTGTCCGAGTGACTGATTTGGAACAAATTAAACTTTCGATGGTTAAATTGGCACAATTTGAGAGTCAGGGACCAATTTGAAACACGAACCATCTTTTAGTGACCAAAAGTGATATTAACCCCAAATAAAAATCTCCAAAATTGTTCTCCCCCTTCTTCGTCCCCTCCTTCGTCCCCTCTTCTCAATTTTCAGGTCCACCACCTCCAACCGTCTGCCTTTACCCATGCTACCCACCACGCACCAGATCCGGTACACCGTAGGGGTCCTTCTCCAACACCATAGTGACTATAGGAGAAAGCTTTCGAAATCATTTTATCTTCTCCTCAATTAATTTGCTGCAGCATAATTCGTTACAAATACAATTAACATTAAATCCTACAAGACTTAATAATTCTATCATCAAAAGTATTTACTGCCAAATTAACAATTCTTTCATCTGCTTACATGAAAGAACATACACAACAACATCAAATTCATAATCAGGACCCTTGATCTTTGTAGATGCCCGAATCTACAATTGTTGAATAGTCAACGTAATTTATATGGAGGCCTTCTACAGCGGGATCCTGAGAAACAAAGCACGGTTGAGATCAAAGAACTTGGGCACCGGTGGGGTACCTGCCAAAGAGCCTCCGACGCCCAAGTCAGTCAATCGAAATTATGTTGGCCAAAGCAAAGATATAAGAATCGTAAAGTGCGAATGCTGGTATGAGAATGGTGGATGCAAGATGCCAGGTTACAGTGAATGAGCTGAAGGTTGAAGAAGATGAAAGGGCTATCGGTTTCCGTCTCTCCGATTTTCCGTCCCCTACTCTTAAGGAGTGGAGGGCCTTTTATAGTGGGGTTACTTGCCGACCAAGACTGGGCACAAGGTACAGTTTGCAGGTAGATGTGGGAAGGTGGTGTCGGGTGTCAGGTCACGTGGCCTATTTTGGTTGGTTGAGGTCAAGGTTGTACAGCAGTCAGGCGGCTCGGTGTCAGAAGGTGGCTGAAGGCCGTCTGATACGGCGTGCTAGGCTGTATGATTTGTCGGGGCCAGGTTCGACAGAGATCTCAGACGACCGTTACCTCAGGGGGCGGGGGTACGATAGAAGATAATGGTTTAGGTGCATGATCAACATGGTACGGGGTATATGCGTATGCAAACACATGTGAATATGATGCAAGACGCGTACCTGAGGTGTGAGTGGTTTTTGTCTCTTGACGATTAGTTACATTAGACGTCTCCGGTTGAGGCGCTCCTTATTGGGCCGCCTAGGGTGCTCCTTAATGGGCCGACGAGGGCGCTCCTTACTGATCCTCCTAGGGCGTTCCTTAATGGGCCGCCTGGGAAGCTCCTTAATGGACCGCCAAGGGCGCTTAATGTAGATGGGCTTGTGCGCCCTTTCATGGGCTGCCGAGGGCTTTGGATGTAGATGGGTGTTGACCGACCCACATTGCGTTGACCGTCGCCCAATATCGCTGGTTGAATCATCTGACGATTTTTTGCCACTACAATCTTCAAACAGAGGTAGCATAAGATTCATAACCAATCTTATGAGGAGATTTTCTATAATTTGAAGCGAAAGTTAGGCAAGATTTGATCAAGAGGTGGAGGCACATAATATGGTAAATTCTCTAACGCAGGGGAGGGTGAAGACCCAGAAGGAGACAATGGCATTTTTGTGGTATTTGTCCCGAATCCGGTGGGTGTATCGGTAGAAGGTGTCGCCAACCCAGTGGGTTGATAGGAATTTCAGAGCCCCCAAATCCGTAGAGAAACTACCCAGGGATTATTAAAGAACAAGAAGAAATTGGTTCTCTTAGAGACAGCCAATCTCAAATCCAGCAAAAGGAAACCGCCGATCTCGAATTCGGCAACTATATGACTTAGTTGTATACCAAATGATATCAGAGGAAGACGATTCTCGCATCGATCTATGGCGTATTTAGCTTTTCCTTCTCTATTTCCAGATCGCTATAGTTGTTTGAGTTCGAATTCAACACCTCATGTTCAGTTGGAGCTCCCTAACTTCAATGGACAAAATCCAATGTCCTGGATTTGCATTGCGGAGATACTCTTTGAAGAATACAGAGTGCCTGCAAGTGAAAGACCGTTTATTGCACGACGATTCTGCGAGGGTGAAGCCTTAGAATGGTTCAAGGTGCTGGAGAAGAACCACTGTCACCGTGTCTTGAATGACTGGGCACTCTTCGAAGAAGCCACATCTCGTTGTTTTGGGTACAAGCCAATCTTTGCATCTAGCATTGAAGATGATGGGTTAATGGTGGAAGGATCGGTGGTACCGAATGAAGATGAAAGGTTAGTAGTGGAAGAACCGGTGCTACCAAATGAAGAAAAAGGGTTAACGAACTTCGGAGTTGGCAACCCAGCCATCGTGGTCGATGTTGAGCTACCGGTTGTGGTCGAGAGCATCATCGCTGATGCAATAACAGATTGTCCAGCGCAGGGCAAGAGGCGGTAGGTAATAGACATTCTTGTTTTAAATTTGTGTTCGGGTGTGAAGTCTAGACAACAAGGGAATGATATGGAGTTGCTTGATGGACTGCTGAATTTTAAAACAAAACCTGGATTATTTATTGGTGCACACAAGTTGTTTGAGGAAATGGTCCAAAGAAAAATGTGTTCTTGGACCTTTGTGGTAGATGCCTTTGCAAGTAGGGGATGTTGTGTAGAACCAATTCCATTGAAGCTTGTGAATGGAGGGGTTTATGACCCCGGTGGTTATGTGATGAATAATTTGTTAGTTGGAATGTCGAATAAGCTTGACAAAAAGAAACTGTTGATAGATGTTGATGGAATGGAAAGATTGGTCATACTTTTGGGTTCACAAGGGGGAATTTGTAATGCATGTAAGGTGTTCGATCATTTGCTTCCAACAAGAATCAGTCGAGAGAGGGATGTTAAACGGAATTACTAGAATGGGGAACATATTTTCATCATTGCTGGTTGCGATAGTATTTTTTGTGCTGATTGCGATAGTAAATTTTGTCAAGCAATGGGGATAATGTTTGATGGGGTGCTAAATAAAGGAGTACTTGTAGATGGTGTAAATATCGTGCAAGAGGAAAAATATTGTGTGGAAGGTGCTGAAGGTTTGAAAGAGGAGACTGAATTGGTGAAAGGTGAAGTGGATTTCATGAATTTAGAAACTCATTCAATGAAGCATGGAGTGATTAAGGTGAAACAATCTGATTTGTATATACTTGAGAAAAAATAAAATATTTCAAGGGGTGGCACAATTTCGGTATCTACAAATGAGAATGGACTACTTGTAGGTGTTGGAGATTTGGTTGTAAATTTTGAAAGTCTTGGGTTTCATAATGACCATCCTGTTCTTGATACGTTTATGAACTTAAGTGCAATAGAAACTCAAATGGAGGCTGCAAACGAAGGAGAAGGTTCAGACAGTTCTCAAACACCACGAGATGAACTAGTGTTCATTGCTAATTTTCCATTTGATCTTGGCGGCTGCAACAATTTCACTTTCTGGGATTTCACACCTTGTGGACAAGGTGTTTTTGAGGGAGGAGGAATTGTCACCAACTCAGTGGGTTGATAGGCAAGTTTGACTTGGGTCTCACCTGATAGCCTTGGGCCTAGGGTAGTGAGATGGATTGGTTTTTGGGGTCATGCCTAATTGGGCCCATCAAGAGGAAATACAAAAACAGTGTAGAGAAACTACCCAGGGATCATCGAAGAACAAGAAGAAATTGGTTCTCTTGGAGACAGCCGATCTCAAATCTGACAAAAGGAGACCGCAGATCTCGAATTCAGTAACTATATGACTTAGTTGTATAACAGAAGGAGCAAGGGAAGACATCATCGGTTTTGGTGGTCTTTGTCCCGGATCCGGTGGGTGTTTGGGTAGAAGGAGCAAGGGAATACATCATCGGTGAACCTGAATCTTAGGGGAAGAAGAGGGGGGGAGACAGAAAAATTTTGGAGACAAGTTTCTTTGGTTGAAGAGAGAGAAACGAAGAGTAAACTGGGGAAAAAAGTTGAACCGTTGGATTAATCTAATGGTTCATATTTGGTCGGTCATTAGTCTGGTAATTGATTACCGGACGTACCCCCAATTCTATTTTAAGTTCTTTTGGTTGCATATTTAATTATTTATAGGCAATCTGATTATTGTACACACCTGCAGTTCCAGAGCATCCTGACAAAACAAAAAAGGAGTGCCAAAAAAGACTCCTTTTGCAAGATTACTGTGTGGTTATCACCCCCTCTTAAATCAAGATCACAAAACAAGTTTACGCCATGGAAATTCATTTTGTTTAGAGGCATTGACAAATTGTATTTCCTTTCCTTTCAATAGCGTAAAGATCTACAGGTATACAATGAATCCCATCAAACTTACATGATGTCCAATGAATAGCGTAACTCACTCTATCCTAAAACAACTGTATTACTTAAGAAAATGAGGGGAGGGGAGTCAGGACGGAGGGGGGAACATGGATGTTTACAGTTTTTCCTATTCAAGGGCTCTGGGAGAGGACTGAGCTTGTATCTAGCAATTCTGTACCATCTCCTTCCGCCGAGATCTTACTCCATACCGGATTTCTCATAGAGAAAAGCTTACCCCGGTCAAACCCACTTCCTCTAAAGCCTGTTATCTTTGACGACACCATGGGCATTACAAGAACCGCAGATGCATTGATTGAATCCTCCCCAAAACCTAGAGATACTGAACAGGCCATCTGCAGGGAGGTGGGAGTTGGCGTTGTTAGTTATTAACATAATTTGCCCTGTTAAGAAACAATAGTGCATTTCAATTAGAAGCACCTTTGCCTTGGATATCATATCAGCAATCTTCATTGACATGCTTTGCGAAGGTAATGGTGTGTCTTTTTGTGCCTCTTCAGATAGTGCAACCAGCCTATAAAACAGATGCATGACAGAGTATGGTCAAACCCCAGATCCTAAATTAGGTTTGGGCTAAATGTGATCCAAAATCCTTCACAAAGTTATGTTAAAAAAGCTAATTGTATGAGTGCGCAGTTACAAATTGTCCCCTGTACATACAACGCATGTTTTTCTTTTCGCCAAATAATAAGAAAAAAGCAGCAGCAAAAGCGACTTCTATACAAGTTCGTGAAGAAAATATCAGCATTTCATTTACATCATAAGTTCGAGTTAATATATCTGACCTGTCCATCTCACTTGAAGACACAACGGAAACCAAAGATGAGTTCTCCTTTGCATCACCTGAAAAATTTAGAGTAAGTTCCGATCTTGCAAGAGCTAAGATTTGAAGAGGAAGGGAAAAAAAATGATTTATGTAGTACCTCTAGACTCATCAGGTGCCAGCAAAGAAATGCCAACAAACACACACAGCATTCCAATTATGAACATTGTCGTCCTCAGGGCATCAAAAACCTGTTTTACGGAACATCAAGACATGATTATCCACTTAACCATTTTAACCAGCTACAGATTCGGCATATGTAAAGCATCAAAATAGTTGCTAGTAATGCATCTCTACATGCACAGCCTATCAACTAATCATTCACTGAACAGCACGTCAATGGAGTTAATGCACTTGCCACATTATAGACAGGTTCAATCCATGGAAAGGAATTCAAACAAAACAAACCAAAGGCATGTGTGTTCCTATTTTTGTTTCCAAGGTCTTAAGCTGAATTTGATTCCTTCAGAGAAGAAAGTGAGTCAAAACTGATAGACCTATATGCTCACAGTTTTATGTCACTGAATCAAAATTGTTGATTGGAACCATTTTATCTTGCATGATCTGCACAAAAAAACCTCGATTGTTTCTTTCCTCCCATACCAAAATGATAAATTTGAAAATTTAATAAAATGCCAAAAAATGATTTGCTTCATGTTTTTTTTTCTTATGTTCGCTGTCTGTGCATCATCTATGAAGAGAGAGAGAGAGAAGTGAAAAAGAGCGAATACCTGATACTCCTGAAAGTATACAAAACCTGTACAAATGGAGAAGAAAGTCCAAGCAATCTGGAACATAGGAACAATAAGGATTGCATCAAACAGTGACAATCCTTCATTCAACCTGGTCATCTGCAGAACCAAAAGAATGAAATATTATGACTAATTTGCTAAGATACAACATCATCATCATCATCATCTCATCATCAAACATAGAGGTTATGCTCGACTATTACCCAAAAACCAGCAGTACTAAGAAATAAGAGGAGCATGGAATAAGTGAACCAGCTGTGCAACTGATAATTACTTGACATTGCCAATCGTAGCAGGTTTGAGCTGGAAACAACAACTTAACATATGAGTCAGAAGACTAAAGTAAAGTATTAGCAGTTGCATCAGGCAAGGGGAAAATCATCTAACTTACAGAGATTTTGCAAACAACACTGAGCATGATCCTACAGCACCTGAAACCACTGCATAGGAGAAAGGGAGAAGCATATGCCAATAGGGTCTAAGATCTTTTCCTGACACAGCAAGCTGTAGTTCGCCTCTCCTGAATATATTTGCATACAGGGTATGGAAGGAATTTGATTGAGTTATGGTCCATTACCAGCCAAGGAAATTATACAATTTTTTTTATGAAACTGCTTATTCCAAAAACTTACCTATAAATGGAGTGATGCAGGGCAACAACCAGAATTAAAATCAGACAATAAACAAGGAATGTGATGTTGCTGTATTTCTCTGCCAACTCCTCTGGTGTATATACTGAAAAGTAAACAATAATGATTCACAAACTTAACTGGCTGAAACATGTAGACCAATGAAGGGGTTGGACGTTTGTGACAAAGCTCTTAATGAAATGAAGCAAAATATAAAAATCAGATAAGATGGCATATTTACATATATATCCAGTAAAAGTCTACTGTAAAAACAAAAAGAAATAATGATCCACCAAGCTCGTTGTAGAAACTGCTTCGAGAGTATCGATGTATTGATTTTAGTATTCTTGGTGAATCAATCAATTCAATCAGATTTTAGAGAGCAATGTCTATTTCGTAACACCGACATTGCAAAAGGGAAGCTGGTGATTCAATTTACAGATTTAACTAATATTTCGTAGTGGCAACACGAGGATGAGATAAGAAACGAGAATACTCGAATCTAGGGTAGGTTAGAGCCACTCAAAGATAGTATGTGAAAAAAATGTTTAATATTATTTGGGCATGTGCAATGTACAGATATTGTTTATGCAGTGTGAAGAGTCGAGAAAATTCGAGTAGGAGATACTTAGAAAAAGAATAGGGAGGCCAAAAACAGCATGGATGGAAATGAGCAAATATTATGGCCTCCATAGAATTTGTGGCAAGAGTAGTTTTAGATTTAGAGCAAATGGCAAAGGAGGATCTACTAGCAATTTCAGCTAATTTCTCTTATGGTTTTATGAAGCCAACTCCAAAATTGATTAGTGTAAAGGCTCTCATGATGATCGTGATTTCCACAGAAAACCCAAGAACAAAATAAATCAAGCAAAAATGCTACATCCCCTTTCTTTTGCGAAAATTACTGAAACAAAGAGCGAGCATTCCAGCCAACTAGAATACTTGAATGCTATGATAGTATTATTGTCATTTGAAAAACAGAAAACACATCTTCAAAAACAGAGACAAGTGATTCTTAACATAATAAGTCTCAAGAGCATGCAAGGTACCAGGTGATTGGTGGTTGCCAAATGCAACAAGGAAGATATTTCCAAGAACAATAAAGGCTGTGGCAACCAGTACTCTGCAAAATGAACAATATTACAAGCATAAGGTTGATAGACAAGACTGCATTCAAAATGAGGTTAAAAACTGCATTAGACATCCACAACTAGTTCTCACATCAGAATAAACATACTTGACAGTCACCATTTTGTTCAGCACAAAATAAGCAAAAGCGATATTTGATACGAACTGAATAGATCCCAGGGCTGCAAGAAGTGACTGCAAATGAAGCGCACATAAATTTAATGAAAAAAAGTAAGTATTTAGGAGCAACATATGAAGTTCTCCACTACAAATAGATGCATAATTAAAGCAAATAAATGGGTTGAAATAAACAAGAGGATCCACCGAAGATCCTTCTAAAGACATGTTATCCAACATTGCAAAAGGGGGTATTGCCTCATTTGGAAGGTAAAAAGAACAGAAAACTAGATTTAGTAATTGTATAAAAACTTAATTTATGCAGATCATACAGTCTGAAATCGGTATCCATACTAACCTGAGCAGCATATCCAAAGGATATGAAATTAAGGCAATTTCCAAGAAAGAAAAATACAATACCTGCATGTAGATGATCACAAATTTTAGGGGACAAATTACATGATGCAAGAGAATAACCTGAAAAGCACCATGAGACAACAATATACCAACTCTCCAAGTCTGGAAGTATATTATAGGCTTTAATGGAAGCTTTCCATTTGTTTCATTGCTGCCTAGCATAGAATGCCTTTCTCTCTGCATATAATTTAGCCAGAATCATTAAGCCTGATACAGAATGACAAGATGACACGCTGTCACAAAATCTGATTGTCCGTGAATGCTCTGCATATACTATGTATAAATGAACCAAAAACAAATTTCTTCAACGGTAAGAGATGTATCATGTATGTCAAAAAAGTTAATTTCCATTCTAAGTACAAGATAGAGGATTCCTGCATCTGAATCTAAGCAACGTTGTGAACCCAAATAAATTCAGGATTCTCACTAGGAAATGTGCAGAATATGATCAGCATATCCAGATATAATAATAGTACATCCAAATTCTGAACTAAAAAATCTCCAAGCAGAATGTACCCTGCCATTAAGACTATAATTCCAACATTCAAGTTTTGTTGGTATTCAAGGAACAATGTGAGTATATTAGACCCAAAGGTGACACGAGAACCAGATACAAAAATATGTGTGTGTTAATAGAGCACTTGAAAAAACAATCCTTAAATTGTCAAGCACACACTTGAAAAAGGCAAAGAAAAGAAAGATAAATGGTAGACCTCGTTGTGACCCAATTTGAGAAGGTTAGTTCCAAAGTTGATGGCGATGCTCCCAAAGAGATTAATGAAAGCTCCAATGATCCAGTCTCCCATGGCTGAAGTATATAAAGCTATGGAAGAAACCACATGCAGTCGAGATCTGAAGCTGGCTGTCTAGTAACTGGTGTTATCAAATGCTCCTTGGGATAGACCTTCCAAAAGTGGTGCTCCAAAGTTGACGAGTTCTCTGTCAATTTAGGACCCAGAGAGCCCAGGTCAGATAATCACCAACAAGTGATGGGTGCTTAGCTGCATGACATTCGTGTGTAACATCAAAACAAAAAGGGTAGCACCCCAAACAATTAATTGCAAGAAAAACGAGAAAAATAAGAGGGTGGAAAGCAAGACATCCAAAATAGCCCGAAAGCAGTCATCCAACAAGAATAATACGGCAAAATAGAAAGAAAAGAAGGATTTGAGAAGGAAGAGAATATCACAGTTTGCGGACAAAGAGATACAAGAAGGAAGTGAGCGAATTGTCAAAATAGAATGGAAATACAAGACGTATGATAAATGAACAGATCCAAAACCAGCTTCGAAGAATAAAAGAGAGAAGCTCTGGTAAGAGAAAGCGAAGGCAGCAGAAACCAACAAAACTTGGTAAGTGGTTGCTCATGCAATTGGTTGCTTGAAATACCAGATCGAACATTAGCAAGCCAAACTCTATCAAATGCAAGCGATATTGATTGACCAAATCATGCCGAAGTCATCAACAAAAAATTGAGTTTTATGGATCAAGAAGAACAATAACAAAGAAAATAAGACGATTTGATTACATGATAAAAGAAAGGTAAGGAGATTTGACCGCTTTACCTTGTTAAATTCTCAGAATGAATGATTGATACCCATCAGATCCATTGAAGAAGATGAAATCTTTTACCTTTCAACTTTTTTTTTTCTTTCGAAGAAACAAAAACTTCATATGTAGGTATAAAATATGGTGGGTCCAATTCCAAAAGTAAAGGAAATGTACTAATGTAGGGTAAAGAGGTTTTTCTTTTTTCCCTGCTATAGGGTAAAGGGGATGGAAGCCAGGATCTGCTGTAATTTTTGATATTAAAAATTTTTATTTTTATTTTTAAAAATCATAAATATGTAGTGTTTATCGCAATGAACACAACGATATATTTTTTATTAGAAGCAAAAATCAAATTCAACATGAAAAAAACACAACAATTCTAAACCATCGGATATAAACTTAAAATATTCAATGTTTTGATCACGATGAATTTGATTTTTGTTTCAAACAAAAAATATACCGTTGGACCCAACTCTTCAAAAAGTTGATACTTATTTGTCATCAGAATGTATCAGACATGACTAATTTTGGGACCCAACTCTTTAAAAAGTTGAAAAAAACTTCAGGTACCTTTGTTGAAAGCAGGGCCGGCTCCAAGGGGAGGCTAGACAGGCAATTGCCTAGGGCCTCTCATGGGAGGGGCCTCACTTTTTATTAAGTTGTACGGTTTTATAAGAAGAAAATATCCTAATCTTTAGCAAATTAAGAAAACAAGCTCATTAGGCTAAACACAAAATGACAAGGTCATAATTGTAAAATAAGAATTAAAGAATTGAAAGACACTAATAAAGACCAAAGACTAAGAGAACCTGTTCTGCACTTTTGCTGTTTATCGTCTACAGTCTACTCATGTTATTGAAAAAAGGTTTTGAGAGTTTTGAGATAGAGTCAGAGATTGAAAGAGAAGGGAAGCCACCGGTAAATCACCTATCATATATTTCTATTGCTTTGGCATTTTTTGGCACACTTAATTAGAAATTGTAAATTGTTATTTGTTTCTCTAAACCCTAATTTCCTTTTTCTTTTCTTTTTTCTGTTAGGTTTGCGTGTGATTGGGAAATCATGACAGGTAAAAGAAAATTTGAATCGGGAAGTTCGAAGAGGAAGAATAAAGAAAGACAAAATAAACTCACACAATCTCTCACGGGATCTATGAATAGGTATGTAAAACCTACAAATATGCTGCCAAAAGGCTAAACTTGATCACAACGATTTAATTGACAATTTTGCACACCAAAAGGCTAGAAGAGTATCAATCCTTTCTTCTTAGATTTAGTTTAGCGTTATTTGGTTTCATTTGATGTAATACATTTATAAGTTTGAGTTGCTTAATTTCTTGGATATTGGTGATAATTTATGTGTATTCAAAAACTAATTATATTGTATTTTGGATTTATTAGATATGTTGGATTTCAGATTTATAAAAAAAAATTATTTTGGGGGATGAGGGCCTCATTTTCTTAACTTGTCTAGGGCCTCCAAAATATTAGAGACGGCCCTGGTTGAAAGAACAAAACTTCAGGTACCTTTGTTGGAAGAAGGCACCGGAGGTCATGCGTCAATGGAATGGGTCTACAGAGGGTGTCGAGACAATGATTTTCAAGGAATGGAAAGGAAAGAAGGAAGAGAGAAGCAAGAAGGGAGAAGAGGAAACCCAAACGTCAAAATTCGTCTATTTTTTTTAATGGTTTTTAGCTTTGTTTATTTGACACCATTGGATGAGATGAATGGTGAAGATTAAAACAATTTAAAGATATTGCTGAAATGTACATTGCAGCCCCCCTCATCCCAGGGTAAAGAGGCTGACAAAGCAAGACCAAACGCCTATACTGCGGGGACTTGATTTTAAAAAAAATTGAGTTTAAAGTTGTGAAATATGTTGTGAGTTGTTTGGTGAAGTAAAAACTAAGTGAAAAAACTGTTGAAATAAAGTATTATAATATTATTTTTTTATTTTTATATTAAAAGTTTATATTAAATTAAATTTAATAAATATAATTGTTATTTAAATTAATTTAAAACATATTTTTTATTCATTAAATATTATAATATGATACAAGTGGGAATAATAAAATATTAGAAATTTTTTTATATCAAAACTTAAAATGTTAATTAGTAAAATAAATTGTAAATATTAATTGATTAATTATTATATTTAATCATAAATAAATATCAAAATTAAAAAATGTATTAATTTTTATCATTTAATTTGTTTTATATGAGCTTTTATTATATTTAATGTGTACTTTTAATTTTTTATAAATATTAAATTTAATTTTATAATATTTAGTAGAAATATATAAATTATTAAAATTGTGGGGCCACATTAATTCTTATAAAAGTTAAAAAATGTAACGATTACTTGGGCCTCCAATTTAAAAAATTAAAAAAAAATATGCTAGGTGGATCCGCCTGGAGAAGTTCCGTGTAGGAGCTTCTCATATTACAGCAGAATCACTACAATGTGTGCAACGGTTCTGTCAGCGGAACCGCTTTCGGTTCCACTGCACCAAACATACACAAAATCTACAACGCGTGAGAGGACCCAATTCCTTAAACGAACCCTAAAGGTTTAAAGTTTCACACATAATCGCATTTAAGAAATAGTGAACACAGAAACTGAAAAATAACATCGATAGATTTGACTAATGTTTGTTGATATGTCTAGGTTTGGAAGTAATGTAACTTTTTGAACACTCAAACATATGACTCAGTTCAACTCGGTCATTGAATTTTCAATCGTTTTAATTTGGAGACTTAAAGTTGAAACATGTTTCAATATGCACACACAAACAGATTTTTCACTATTTGAGTAGATTTCTTAGTTTGATTTTTTATGCCACATGAGCGGGTTTACTGCTTGAGGCCCTAAACAGTGAAAAATATGTCTATGTGTGTAAATTGTAACATTTTTCTACTTTTGATTCTCAAGTTGAAATGTTTGAAAATTCAATGACCGAGTTAAACTGTGTCATAGTTTTCAGTGATCAAAAATTACATTACCCATCTGAATTTGTCTGAAGTCCAATTTTACATATAATTAGTAACTAGTGTTGAGACCCATGCGATGCACGAATAATAAAAAATCTTTATAATTTCACTATAATGATTTTTCAATAACCAAAACAAATTGACTTGCAAAAAAGTGTGTGCATAATTATGTTTGCTATATGATATGATCTAGAAAGATATTACTAAATACGGATTGGGTTATGGGTATTTAGTTTTATTGAATGCCTAACATAAAATGTTAGGGAAAAGGAAAAAAAATCCAAATGGAGTTGTTAATGTATATTAATATTTGAATATAAAAACAAATGTATAAACTTGTACAGATAGGTGTTGGGAAGGAAGTGACATAAACTTGGTAAATCAAGTTCAAATAACATATTTTTGGAATGCCCATTTCAAGTTTCAAGTAAAAAAATATTCCCTATACAGAAAAATAAATAATTACAAAGGAAAATTAGAAATTTATATAAGAAGTTAAACTTGTTTAAATCAACATAATACACCATGAGGTTATTCTTAGTTTGTTTCATGTACAATATCATATTATTTCTCTTTTTAGGGGTATAACATATAAATTTGAGTCAATAAAGACGGCAAATTCTCACTGGAGTACCTGAGTCTACGGGGGACATGAGCAAACTCTAAAAAAGGGGCCCCTTATTTTTTTCTCATTATTATCATATAGTTTTTAAAAGTTTAACTCTAAAAAAATTACTTAAAGATGACTCTTCTAGCATTTTGATATGCAAAATCATGAATTACGTTAGTATAATCGACCTTTTCCGCCTAATCACTTTCAATAAACAACATAGCTAACACATTTAATATTTCTTGAGACATGATGGACCGAAGATATGATTTTATCAACTTTAACTATGAAAAACTTCTCTCTACGGAGGTTACCGTTACTGGAATAGTTAACAATATTCTATACGCAATCCATGCATTTGGAAAACCATCATCAATTGTTTGCAAATGATTTAGTATTTCAATAAACTTTTTTATTTATTCAGGTAAAATGTTACACAAAACTTTTAATTCTAAAGCTAAATCTCTTCCAGATCAAACTTTCATTATCAATTGATTGTAACTTCTTCAAATCAAACAAAAACCCAAAAGTCTCTTCATATAATTGAAGTTATTCAAACCTACTTCTAAAATAAGAAATAGATTTATCCACTATGTATAGAAAGTAATAAACTCTAAAGGATTCCTCAATTGAACGTATTAAATCTTCATTATTAATTTCATTAAATTATCTATTTTTTCAAATTATCCGTTTTGCTTTAAAAAAGGGTTCAATATCCATTGAACTAGCTACTTCTTTAGCTTCAATCATAGCATCCACAAATTCACTCTCTCTATATTGTTCAAAAAATAAGATGAGTCCACTTAATACGTTCTAACCTAATGATCTAAAATCTTAAAGTTTCTTACTTTCTAATTGGGTTGGCCCCTCACTTATTTTAATTTGTTTTAACTCCCAATTCATTTTCTTTATGGACTTTATAAGTAATATTTGTGGGCTTTAAAATAGGTTGGGGTGAGTTTTAAAATAAACTATCCTAACTAAAAAATTTCAAAAATTGGGGGCTCTGGGCGAGGGCCCAGCTCGCCGAGGCCCAGGGCTGCCCCTGCAAATTCTTGGTTTTGTCATATACAATGTATTCGTATAAATATGTATCATATAAAATTGACTTGGATTTATAGAATATGTATTTCATAACCTTTTGGCAGAAACTCAAAGTCCATTGCCAAATTAAAATTTGATAAACTTTTTCAAAAACATGCAAGTAGAGAAAAATAAGAATTTATTATTATTGATAAAATCAATGCAAAAATAGAGGAAAAAAGGGATTGTATTATTGTATAATCATTTTTCTATCATTAACGATCAATATCTTAATATCATTCCTATTTTTTATCCTATAAACTAGCACATATAGTTTGTTATGACTAAAAGTCGGCCTTGGCAAAAGAGAAAGTGATTGTCGTTGGCTTTTGCTTATTTTCACATAAAACAAATCACTAATAGATACTATTTTTGTTGAAATTTAAATGATAATAAAGAATCTGATGGAGATATTATCATTTTATGAATAAATACCTTGTGACCCATCTTGTTTTCTGAAATAATCTTACATTATGTATTTTCTCAATTGTGTTATTATCAATACAATTTCATTACATATGCTAAATTTATGATCAATATTTCTAAGTAGAATGATTGGAACACTAATTTTCAATTTTAATTCATGGTTTGAAGTACCATAAGATGTAATGAAATTTAAGAATTCAATTATGTACATTCATGACTATCAACATTCACATATGTTTTGTAAGCGTCGTCACAACTAAAATAAGTTATTTCTTCAGTTGAAACTAATGAAAGCATAAAGTCATTCATCAATTGCACAATTTCAAGTGTAGGCACAATAATCACCCTTTCTGCACATACTTAGAATCACCAATTTTTTGAAATAAAGAATGATATGTGCTATCAATAATTACTGCCAAGGGATTATATGAGTTTTTGAAAAAGGGATCATCCGGGATTTCTATAATTCCCTCACATTATTATAATCTCCAATTTCACCATTAACATTTTTTAATTTCCATTTTGAGAACTCTTTTATATTATTTTAGTTAAAAATCACGACAATTCGTTTAAAACCTTATATTTTTTTTGTCAATCTTAAAACCTTATAAAATTTTCACAAATATGAAGATTTTATCATTGTAAATATAATGTCACTCATTATCCCTTTTGGAATAAGATGCAATTAAAAAATGTCTAAAGGTACCTCAAAGACTATAACTCTGCCTCCAAAAGGTTGTTGCAAATTTTTACAATTTGAAAATTTAATAACATCCCCCAATCATCTGCAATTTCCACAGATCCTATACAACAATATCATATACAAACACCCAAGGAAGTTGACACAATAATGATTGTTTTCTTTTATCTTGGCTCCTTAGACGCTTTCGTCATTGCTGGTGCGTGCATAGTTGTATTTAGCGCCCATTCTTTTGTTCTGAGCTCTGTCCACGTCTATTTTAACGTGTACAAGTTACACCAAATACGATGCCAATTCATATTTTTTTTACCTCAGACAAATCATGTGTTTTCACATAGTTGAGGGATGAGATTGAATACAAATAGTTTAAGAATAAAAATGAAGGGCAAAAAGATACTTTTGTCCTTAAGCTTTTTTTTTCTCTCATTTTCGTCCCTCAACTATTGAAAAGTATTATTTTCGTCCTTTCAAGTGAGATTGAAGTTGGAAAAAACTTGATCTGATGAATAATATGATGCCACGTAGGATTTTCAATGGCCAGATTTATTCAAGGGGATAAAAATGGTACTTTCCCATAGTTGGGGGACGAAAAAGGGAAAAAAAAGAGTTAAGAGATGAAAATGAAACCCGATCAATAGTTGAGGGATAAAAAATACTCTATTGCCAAAAATGAAGTGGGATGTTAGTTCAGATTTTTTGACGTCCTAATTATTGAGGGACAAAACATATATTTTCACATAGTTGAGGGATAAAATTGGAAAAAATTGTTTTAAGGAAAAAAAAATGAAAGCACGTCTATATTCTCTAACGAAAAAGTTTTATTTAGCCAAAAATAAGTGCTGAATATCTATTTACATAAATATTCTTTTTAGTATGGAAAATGACATACATACATAATTTTTCAGGTACATAAGATACATGGTTGGCATGCCACATAGATTTTTTGACACAAAACCCTAAGAAGCAAGAGAGATTTCCTGCTTCTCTCTCCTTGGTCCCTCTCCTTCTCCCTTTTTCGATTTTTGTAAAATTTGTTTGGTTTTTGTTGTAGCTTTTTTTTACATCTTCCTTCTCTCTCCAGCTTTCTTGTCATCTCCTCATCTCTCTCCAGCTTTCATGTTCTCTATCATCACCTCTCATCACCCATGTTAATGCATTACGAATTAACAAGGTATTTAACATAGTTGTCAATGGCAGTGTCTTATTATATTATGTTTTTATAGTGTATTTGTATCTCATACTGTTGTCACCTAAATGTGGCCCAAGGTGATGATGATTTACGGTGTGCCAAGGATTATAGTTTCCTACACTAATGTGAATGAATTGCACCGAATGTAAATATGACTTCTATCTAGACGATTGAGCGAACTATCTTGGGACCTCAATAGTTCTAGGTTCCCCAACTCCACTGAAGTGCGCTTCATTGAGATTGAAATGGAGAAACATAAACAGATACCAAGAACAATTTACACAACGATGGTTGGTATTAAAACTTGATTGGAAATAAATACAAGAGAATTTGACATAGTTTGAGATTGACAAAGATTTGGAAATGTAATTGAAATGCTAGAATGCTAGGAAGCTTGAAAGTTGAAGTTGCCTTTGGGCTTGAGTAGTTTGTTTGATTGATTGGTTGTGTGTGTCGCATCTGTCTGTCTACCACCTTATATATCTTCTGTCTTTGCACGAAAATCTCCTCCATAAACCATGATTTCTCTCCAGTTATCCTTGATTCATACATCTTCTGTCAGTTTGAAACCATTACCACATTACCACCTTTTCATGCTTGTTTTCCCTTAAATCTCTCACAAGCTGCCACTTGGACCATCTTGTTATAACTGTCACCACTTCTTCCTCTTTTCATGGAGCATTCTCAGCATAACTCTACCTGGCAGTTACTCATCAAATGGGCTTCTCTTCTTCAATAATATGGGCTTATGGGCCATAACAATCCAAACCATAATAGGTAGCACAATGGGCCTTGCACATATTCTTAGCCCATTTGGCCCAACATATTTTTGGTGCCAACAATTGCCCCCCCAGTTTGAATTTCAACTATTCAAAGTTGGATTTCAAGCTGATTTTTTTGCCCTTCTCAACAATTCTTCAAATATCAATTACTATCAAATAAAATCCATTTAAAAGTCAAACTCTTCTCTTACCTCATTTAATTTGATCAGCTGCTGCTTCTAGGGCTTCTCCCACTCTCGCACGCTTCTTTACTTCCTCATCTGTTTGAGAAATCCCAAGCTTTCTTCTTTCTTTGAACAATGACTTCTTTTCTTCCAAATACTGCTCCTATTGACTCCCACCTTTCTCCCGAAAGATTGACAAGCTTTTCATAATCCTTTTGTGAAGAACTTCTTGCTAATCATGTAAAAGAATTACCTCTATTGGAACGACATCGTTCCTGGCCCAAACCGCCTCTAGGATGGAGAGACTGAGTCGGTCGACTTCGAACTACCTTCGATGTACAATGGATGAAACAGGGACTTGATCGGCTTATAGACATGACCCTTGAGTCAATCCCTTTTGACCCATCTTTGATTTCAGCGGCCTGCTGTTTCTGGTCTCGCTTAACAAACTCTTTTGTCTTTCCCGGTGGCCATATGACCATCACGTTGAGGGATATGTATGCCCTAACTGGATTGCCCATCACAGGTCCAGATGCTCCCTGCCTCTTTTCTTCTGTCAGGATTACTGAGGTAGGAGTAATGGAGGAAAAGAAGACTTTTTCCTACCAAGGTTTGAGCTCAACAAGGCATCCTGGGGAACCTACCTTCAAAGAGCATACTTTGTTCCTGTGGTGTTTGCTATGCAGGTATGTCTTTGGTACCTTTGCGAATCAACTTGCCAAAGATTATCTCCCCCTTGTATGTGCCCTAGCAGAAGGTCAGAATGTAGCTTTGGGTAGTATTTGGCTAGGCCGTATTTATCACTGTCTTTCTTTGCTCACTTTTGAAAAACCCTTTTACCATCGTCTTTCTGGCAGCCTTTGGATTCTTCAGCCTTGGCTCTTCACTTACTTCCCTGCTTTACGTTCTCCTCATTATCAACTACCTACCAAATTCACTTTCTATGGGCAGTTTGTTTAGCTTGCACTAGTGATAAATCTTTCTTAGAAATCTTCAATTTCTTCTTATCTCTGCCTTCAGATATACCTGATTCTGAATATTTTCTGTTTATTGATACTCTGCCTGGTGGTCCTTTGATGCCCTTGTTGTCTTCAAAAATTACCATCTCTATGGTAATGGACCATCTCCTTCGTGATTTCTGGGCTAGTCTTGTTACACCCAGGTATCTCCATGAAGGTGCCAATATTGATAATCCTATGAACCCTCCTTGTGGCTTTGAGGCCTACAATCCTCAGCTCTGTGCTAGGCAGTTTGGCTATACCCAAAATGTGCCTCTTAACCGTCTTTTCCATTACAACCCTCCTAGAGAGGAGAGGACCATTGTTCAGCCCAGAGAAAGGATTGAAAACCAAGTGGCTGCCAATAATAACGCTTTGAGGAGGTTTGTATTCCAACTGCTACCACCATTTAGTCCTGATAGTACCTCTGACTATCAATCCTGGAAGGAAAGATATTATATAAATCTGCTTCCACTTGAACCACTTCTTCCTCTCAATACTGAATCTAAGGCAGATATTGCAGATGTTACTCCTGGTATATTTCTTGCTCTCCTATTCACTTGCTTATCTGTCTATGAAATTCTGATCTGGCAGTATGTTATGTAGCTATTCTTGCCATTCCGATTTCTTCTAAAAGCTGAACATTAAGAATGAGCCACTTTCTCCCAAGAAGAAACCAAAAACTCATAAGAAAGTAACGGCTGTGAGAAGATCTCAACGATCTTCCACTAGAGTTAAGAAGACCATACAATCCAGTTCAGAGCCTGTTACTATCTCAGAGGATGATGACAGTGAAGCTTCTGGAGACGAAAGTGAAAAGATTTCCACTAGCTATGTAGGAGTTCCTTCAACAGATGAGCCAATTGTTGCCCCGAAAATCTCCAACCAACCGTCTGGCTCAGTCACTCCTCTCTCTTCTCAGGTTAATATCTTTCTTTATTTTGCTACCATAAATAATTTGTTGATGCTTATGACAATACTATATGTATGTAGGCAGCAACATCATTTAAAGTGCTCACCTCTATTATCCCAGCCAGCATAGTAAATCCATTAGCAGGTCTGGATTTCTCCTTCTTGACTCCACCTCCTCTTACTAGTAAAGTGCCAACTGAGGAAGAACTACAGTATGCAACCAATAGATTGGTCCAGCTTTTTGAGACAAACCTTCCAGATGTTCAAGAAGCAGATGGTAAGAAAGCTTTAAAGCAAGTGAATACTTTGCTGGCAGATCCTCAGATAGCTCCAGAGAGTAAAAGTAGGCTCATACGTTTGGAGCATGATTTGCATCATCTACCCACTGCTTTTCATCAGGACTACTCTCTGGAACAGACCTTATCTGGCAAGTTAGAGGATTTATCTAAAGACCGAGCTGCTTATGAAATTTTACTTGCCAATTCTGAAAGTCTGGCAGCTGAAGACCTTGGGATTCAAAAAGACATTATTGCTGCTCAAGATGAAATTGAAACTTTGGAGCTCAAAATCCAAAGTTTGAAAGATAAGATTTTGCAGCAGCATGATGTAAAAGGCCAGGTGCATGAAAAATTCCAAGAGGCTCAGTAAAACCTCAATACTCTGGGTTCTTCCATCAAGTCACGACTACCTGATGCTCAAGCTTGGTCTTCAGATTTGCAGCTAACTCAAGCACGTCTTCAAGCTCATCAGAATACCTGGTCGGCCTTGAAGCACATGCTAACTTAATTGTTGAATTTTGGCCATTGTTTGGCCTTCGTTGGTTTATTTTATTGCCATCTGTATTGGCTTCTAGTACTTATCTTGGCCATTATTTGGCCTTAATTTAGGATATTTTCTTTTATAATTGCTAATCTTTTATTTGCAATTTCTTTTGTGTGGCCTGTGGCCATCTACTATTTTTATTCATAATATGTGGCCGCTAAGGCCAGCTTATAGCTGCGGCTAAAAAGCTTGCTTTTACATTCTTTATGCCATTACAGATATAGATTCCCAAATGCTTGGGAAATATGGCTTTAAATATTTGTCATTAATAAATCTCCTATGTGGTTGACCATCTAAGTCTGCTAACCAGTATGCACTACCTTTGAGAATTCTGTGCATCTTGAAGGGCCCTTCCCAATTTGGAGACCATTTGCCCAATTCTCTATCCTTGATTCCTGGTGGTAAGATCACCTTCCACACCATTTGACCTTCATGGAATACTTTCATCTTCACTTTCTTGTTGTAGGCCTTTGCTATCTTATTCTTTTGTACTATCATTCTGTTCAGAGCCTCCATCCTGCTTTCATCCAACTGTTGCAACTCCATGTTCATGGCTTCTGAATATTCTCCAACAGATAGACCATGTTGTTTCATGATCCTCAAAGATGGAACTACCAGCTCCATAGGTAGTACTGCATCATGCCTATAAGTGAGGGCAAAAGGGCTGGTTGCAGTATTTGTTCTCTTGGATATGCGGTAAGCCCATAATGTTTCTTATAGTATCTTGTGCCATGCTCTAGGATTATCCTCAATAGTTTTCTGCAAAATAGAAATGATTACCTTATTTGAAGCCTCTGCCTGTCCATTGGCCTGAGCATAGTATGGGGTAGATGTGAGTAATTTGACTCCATAGTCTTCCAGAAATGCTTTGACCTCCCCTCCGGTGAACATTGTCCCCTAGGCAGTTGTGATGGTTTCTGGAATGCCAAATCTGAAAATAAGGTGTTCTTTGATGAAATCTACCACCTCTGCTTGTTCGACATTCTTCAGTGGTACTGCCTGGTCAGTTGTGATGGTTTATGGAATGCCAAATCTGAAAATAAGGTGTTCTTTGATGAAATCTACCACCTCTGCTTGTTCGACATTCTTCAGTGGTACTGTCTCTACCCATTTTGTGAAATAGTCAGTAGCCACTAGGATAAAATGATGGCCTTTAGATGAGGCAGGAAAGATCTTTCCAATGATATCAAGCGCCCACCCTCTGAATGGCCATGGTTTAATGATAGGCTGCATGTTTGCTGCTGGTGCTTTTTGAATATTGCCAAACTTCTGGCATTGTTGACAGCCTTTTGCATATTTAATGCAATCTTTCATGATGGTCGACCAATAGTAGTTGTGTATTCTTATCAACCATCTCATCTTTGGACCGGCTTGATGTGCACCACAGATACCTTCGTGTACCTGTTGCATTATTTTCATACTTTCAATAAAACTGGGGCAGCGGAGTAACAAACCATCAGCTCCTTTTCTGAAGAGTTCACCCTCGATCATTACATAGCTCTGTGCCGTCACTTTGACCTTTCTGGATGCTGGATTATTGGGATATGACAGATGGTTAATGATATCTCTCCTCCAATCTTCCATCTGATTGTCAAGAGCTAGGCATTCAAGTGCCATGCCTCTTTCCCTGATAGATGGATGAGATCGCCCTTCCACTGTGATGATTTGTTGTATCAAACTTTCTGGAAGTATTAAACCAGAAGCTAGTTGAGCCAATCCATTGGCCTTATGATTTTGATCTCGTGGAATGTACTTCAACTTCACTTCCTGGAAGTCATCAAGCACTTGCAAGGCTGTACTGTAGTATGGCGCCAATGTGAAACTAGCACATTTGTATTCTCCAGCCAATTGTTTTAGCACCAATTGAGAATCTCCAACCACCAGAATATTTTTGGCTTTAATTCAAGCAAAATCTCCAAGCCAATGATGAGTGCTTCATATTCTGCCTGGTTGTTAGTACAATCAAAATCCAAATTAAAAGCTAAGGTGGTTTTTGTACCTCTTGGGGATTGAATGACTACCCCAGCTTCAGCAGCCATCTCTGTACTAGACCCATCGAATTTTAGCACCCATTCACATTCATCTTCAAAGGTTGGTGTAGTGTGCGCATCTATCATGCCTTGTAAGATCTCAGGAATTTCCAGACATGGGTGGTCAGCAAGGAAATCAGCAAGTGCTTGCCCTTTGACTGCCTGTTGTGGTCTCCATTTGAGGTTGAATTCTATCAAAGCCAATGACCATCGACCTATCCTTCCTGTTATCAATGGCTTGGTCAGCATGTGCTTGATCAAATCCATCTTTGAGATCACGTACACCTTAGTTTGAAGCAAGTAGTGCCTCAACTTGGTACATGCGAAATATAATGCAAGGCAGAGCTTCTCCACCACAGAATATCATCCTTCAGTATCTGTCAGCAATAGACTACTCTTTCTCTTCCAACATCGTCATCCTGGGCTAGTAGGCACCCAATGGAATTATCAGTTGCTGATATATTCAATTTCAACTGTTTATGCCTGGTAGGTGGCATGAGAACTGGAGGTTTGCTTAGGTAGGCCTTGATGGTTTGAAAGGCCTCTTCATGTTTTGACTCCCATCTGAATGCTTCCTCCTTCTTTAACTTCAATAATTCTGAGAACACCTTGGTCTTACCCGCAAGATTATAAATAAATCTTCTAAGGTAATTTACCTGACCAAGGACGCTTTGGAGTTGTTGTTTGTTCTTCGGTGGTTGAGCTTGGCATATAGCTTTGGCTTTGTTTTGGTCAACCTCCATGCCTCTTTGATGGACCAAAAATCCCAAGAAGTTTCCAGCTTTAACTCCAAATGCACATTTCAAAGGATTGAGCTTTAGTTGGTACTACCTCATCCTTTCAAATGCATGTCTGAGATCGGCCACATGATCATTGGCCTTAACTGACTTGACAATGATATCATCAATATAAACTTCCAGTTTCCTGCCTATCATGTCATGAAAGATAGCATTCATTGCTCGTTGGTAGGTGGCTTCGGCATTTTTTAGGCCAAAGGGCATCATTACCCATTCATATGTACCCAATGCTCCTGGACATCTAAATGCCGTTTTTGAAACATTTTCTTCTGCAATAAATATCTGATTGTATCCAGAGTAACCATCCATCATAGATAGAAGCTCATGTTGAGATACACTATCTATCAACATATCAACAATTGCCATAACATACACATCTTTAGGCGTAGCAGTATTTAAATCACGAAAATCAACACAAATACGAATTTTGCCACTTTTCTTGACTTCCGGTACAATATTAGATAACCATTCAACATACCTGGTTGGCCGTATGAAGTCGGCCTTAACCAACTTCTGTATTTCTTCTTTAACACGCAACTCTACCTCTGAAGACATTCTTCTAGATGGTTGCTGGTATGGTTTGTATCCTGACTTGATAGGCAGTCTGTGTTCTATCACCTTTTTATTCAATCCTGGCATTTCCTGGTAATCCCAAGCAAAACAATCACGAAACTCGTGAAGTAAAGCTATTAGTTTTACCTTGATAGATGAATCCAAAGTAGAACTTATGTAAGTAACTCTGGACTCTTCTTGCCCCCCCAAGTTCACTTCTTCCAAAGGATCTTGGGTTTCGGCCTTCAAATCGTCTAATTTGGCCGGTGCTGTTTGCAAATCATTCCAATTCAACTCTCCTTTATTATTAGTGGCTAAACAACCATCATCTTCTATTATCATTTCTTTTTCACTAATTTCTTCTGTTACAACTCTATCAATGGCAGCTTGAATTATAATTTTATTTATTGCGGCCGCCACTATCTTCTCTTCATCCTTCGACCACATCATGGAA